>NC_135821.1:81484599-81754299 GCF_964213995.1 Mustelus asterias
AGAGAGACAGGGAGAGAGACAGGGAGAGAGACAGGGAGAGAGACAGGGAGAGAGACAGGGAGAGAGACAGGGAGAGAGACAGGGAGAGAGACAGGGAGAGAGACAGGGAGAGAGACAGGGAGAGAGACAGGGAGAGAGACAGGGAGAGAGACAGGGAGAGAGACAGGGAGAGAGACAGGGAGAGAGACAGGGAGAGAGACAGGGAGAGAGACAGGGAGAGAGACAGGGAGAGAGACAGGGAGAGAGACAGGGAGAGAGACAGGGAGAGAGACAGGGAGAGAGACAGGGAGAGAGACAGGGAGAGAGACAGGGAGAGAGACAGGGAGAGAGACAGGGAGAGAGACAGGGAGAGAGACAGGGAGAGAGACAGGGAGAGAGACAGGGAGAGAGACAGGGAGAGAGACAGGGAGAGAGACAGGGAGAGAGACAGGGAGAGAGACAGGGAGAGAGACAGGGAGAGAGACAGGGAGAGAGACAGGGAGAGAGACAGGGAGAGAGGACAGGGAGAGAGACAGGGAGAGAGACAGGGAGAGAGACAGGGAGAGAGACAGGGAGAGAGACAGAGAGAGAGACAGAGAGAGAGAGACAGAGAGAGACAGAGAGAGAGAGACAGAGAGACTGAGAGAGAGAGACAGAGCTCAAAACAGCTGAGGGAGAGCGAAGGGTTTACAGATAAAATCTAAAAGTGACAACACAGGGGGGTCCCTCCAAGTTGAATGATCAGTAAACAAATGCTTTGCCTAATTTGGCAGAAAGGAGATGACTGGTGAATTATAGTACATTATACTGTAGAAAACACTTCATGTAAAGTTTAAGGTATGTCAGTGCACCTTTGCCATGTGCAGTGTGCATCCTGAGAGATGTGGGAAGTTGTACAAGCTCAAAATCCCTTTGATGATTACATCTGTTGGAAGTGTTATCCGTTGCAGAAACTTGAGCTCCGAGTTGCGGAACTCGAGCAGCAGCTGGAATCACTGGTGCATTTTCAAGGCTAAGGATTGCGTGGATAGCTTGTTTAGAGAGGTAGTCACAGCACAGCTAAGTAGCACACAGGCAGAGGGAGAAAGGGTGCCTGCCAGAGTATCTAAGAGAAACAGGCAGGTAACGGAGGAATCCTGAGGATATCTGACCACTTTTCCATTTTGAAACGAGCAAGTGAGATGGTTCCTCAGAGGGCCTGCAGCAAGGGCCAAGTTTGTGGCACCACAGATAGCTCAGCCAGGGGCTGAGTAAGAATGGGCATGCTATAGTGGTTGGGTATTCCATTATTAGGGGAGCAGATAGGCATTTCTGCAGCAATAGACATGACTCCAGGACAGTATGCTGCCTTCCTGGAACTAGGGTCAACGATGTTAAAGAGCAGCTGTAGGATATTTTTTTGGGAGAGGGTGAATAGCCAGAGGTTGTGAACCATACTGGACCCAATCACATAGTTAGGAAAAGGGAAGTAGTCCTGAAAGCAGATTTTAGGGAGTTACAAAAGGAATTAGAAAGCAGGAACTCAAGAGCAGTAATCTCAGGATTACTCCCAGGGCCACATGCTAATAAGTATAAGAATAGGGATCTGTTCTGAGACCCTTGCTGTTTGTCATTTTCATAAATGACCTGGATAGGAAGTGGAGGGATGGGTTGGTAAGTTTGCCGACGACACGAAGGTTGGTGGTGTTGTGGATAGGTTGGAGGGATGTCAGAAGCTGCAGCGTGACATAGATAGGATGCAAGACTGGGCGGACAAGTGGCAGATGGACTTCAACCCAGATAAATGTGCAGTGGTACATTTTGGCAGGTCAAATGGGATGAAGGAGTATAATATCAAGGGTAAGACTCTTAGTCCTGTAGAGGATCAGAAGGACCTTGGGGTCCGGGTCCATAGGACTCATAAATCGGCCTCACTGGTAGAGGAGGTGGTTAAGGCGTATGGTGTGCTGGCCTTCATCAATCGAGGGATTGAGTTTAGGAGTCGGGAGATAATGATGCAGCTTTATAAGACCCTCGTCAGACCCCACTTGGAGTACTGTGCTCAGTTCTGGTCGCCTCATTACAGGAGGGATGTGGAAATGATTGAAAGGGTGCAGAGAAGATTTACAAGGATGTTGCCTGGATTGGTTGGCATGCCTTATGAGGATAGGCTGAGGGAGCTCGGTCTTTTCTCCTTGGAGAGACGAAGGATGAGAGGTGACCTGATAGAGGTGTACAAGATGTTGAGAGGTATAGATCGGGTGGATTACATAAGAACATAAGAAATAGGAGCAGGAGTAGGCCATCTAGCCCCTCGAGCCTGCCCCGCCATTCAATAAGATCATGGCTGATCTGACGTGGATCAGTACCACTTACCCGCCTGATCCCCATAACCCTTAATTCCCTTACCGATCAGGAATCCATCCATCCGCGCTTTAAACATATTCAGCGAGGTAGCCTCCACCACCTCAGTGGGCAGAGAATTCCAGAGATTCACCACCCTCTGGGAGAAGAAGTTCCTCCTCAACTCTGTCTTAAACCGACCCCCCTTTATTTTGAGGCTGTGTCCTCGGAGGCTTTTTCCCAGGACTGAAATGGCTGCTACGAGAGGACACAGGTTTAAGGTGCTGGGGAGTAGGTACAGAGGAGATGTCAGGGGTAAGTTTTTCACTCAGAGGGTGGTGGGTGAGTGGAATCGGCTGCCGTCAGTGGTGGTGGAGGCAAACTCAATAGGGTCTTTTAAGAGACTTCTGAATGAGTACATGGGACTTAATAGGATTGAGGGTTATAGGTAAGCCTATATATAGCCTAGGTAGATAGGGACATGACCGGTGCAACTTGTGAGCCGAAGGGCCTGTTTGTGCTGTATTTTTTCTATGTTCTATGTTCTAATCGGAAGACTGAGCAGTTCAACATGAAATAAAGGAGGGAGGGCTTTAGATTTGAAGCACTGGGATCAGTTCTGGGACAGGTGTACAAAGAACGAGTTATACCTTAACCCAACTGGGACTAAATGTCCTCATGGGCAAGTTTGCTAGTGCCGTTGGCACGGGGATGGGAACCAGAGGGTAAATTCAGATCGGAGACGACAAAAACTGGCAGCGGTAAGTAGAAAAGTATTAACTGATAAGGAGAACATATCGGAGAGTTTGATAGAATTAGTGAGGCAATACTAAGTTATCAGATGGGGTCAGAGTAAAGGGCAAAGTAAGAATTCCCATGGATGACAACAGGTCTAGGTGACAATGAAAAGGAAGAAGTATGCATATGACAGATGTCAGGTAGAAAATACAATGCAGAATCAGGCTAACTATAGAAGAACCAGAGGGGAAGTGAAAAAGCTGAGAAAAGCAAGGAGAGCATGAAAAGAGACTGACAACTAACATAAAAGGAATCCCAAGGTCTTCAACAAACATATAAATAATAAAAGCGTGGCAAGAGAAAGAATAAGGTCGATTAGGAATAAGAAGGGGACTTGCACGTGGATGCAGGAAAAATAGCAGATGAGTACTTTGCATCTGTCTTTGCAAAGGAAGAAGTTGCTACCCAGGCCAAGGTGAGGGGGGAGATAACTGGTACACTCAAGGAATTTACAATTGAGAAGGTGATGGCATTAGAAAGGCTATTTTTATTTAAAATTTAAGATACCAGGACAGGATGAATGCATCTAAGAGTACGGAGGGAAGGGATCGTGAAAGTTGCAGATGAACTAATGATAATCTTCCAGACTTCCTTAAACACGGATGCCAGAGGACTGGAGAATTGTGAAGGTTACAGCCTTGTTCAAAAAGGGATGCAAGGATAAAGCTGGCAACTACAGACCTGTCAGTCTGACTTCAATAGTAGGGAAGCTTCTGGAAACTATAGTTTAGGACAAAATCATAACCGCAATGACAAGTATAGGATAATGGAGCAAAGCCAGCATGGATTCAGTAAGGGAAAATTAAGGTTGGTATGGGCAATGCTATTAATGTGGATTTTCAAAAGACATTTGATACAGTGCCACACAATCAACTTGCGAGAAAACTGTAGCCCATGGAATAAAAGTAGGCACTTGGTTAAGAAATTGGCTGAGTAACAGGAAACAGGAGAGTGAATTGTTGTTTTTCACAATGGAGGAAGGCTTGTAGTGGAGTCAGTGTTGGGATCCTTGCTCTTCCTGATGTATATTAGATACTATTATATAGATACCTGTATACTGTGGTGTACAGGGCATGATTTCACAATTTGCAAATACTATGAAGGTCAGAGATGTTGTCAACTGTGATGAGGATAGTCTTGAACATTTAAGGATACAGACATGTTGGTGGATTGGACAAACAAGTTGCAGATAAAGTTCAATTCAGGCGTGATTCATTTTGGCAGGAGGAATTTGGAGAGAAAGTACAAAATAAAGGGAGAAAGGTGGTTCAGGAACAGAGGGGCCTCAGGGAAATGTACACGAATCAATGAAGATCGTGCAGCTTGTTGAGAGAGCAGTTAAAGTATGCGGTACTTTTATTAACAGAGGCATCGAGTACACGAGAAAGGAGGTCATGGTGAACTTGTAAAAGACACTAGTTAGGTCTCATGTATAATATTGTGTCCAGTTCTGGGTGCCATACTTTGAGGAGGATATGAAGGTATTGGAAAGAGTACAGATGAGATTCATAAGGACGGCACGGTGGCACAGTGGTTAGCACTGCTGCCTCTCAGTGCCAGTGACTCGGGTTCAATTCCCGGCTTGGGTCACTGTCTGTGTGGAGTTTGCACATCCTCCCCATGTCTGCGTGGGTTTCCTCCAGGTGCTTCGGTTTCCTCCCACACTCCAAAGATGTGCGGGTTAGCTGTATTGGCCATGATAAATTGCCCCTTAGTGTCAGGGGGGCTAGCAGGGTAAATGCATGAGGTAATGGGGATAGGGCCTGGGTGAGATTATTGTCGGTGCAAACTCGATGGGCTGAATGGCCTCCTTCTGCACTGCAGGATTCTATGGTTCAATGGATTCTATAAGAATGATTCCAGGGATAAAGAACTGTAGCTGAGGTTAGATTGGAGATTTTGGGATTGTTTCCCTTGAAGAAAAAGAGACTGAGTGGAGACTTGATAGTGGTAAAGAGTGAGAAACTATTCCCACTCAAGACAGCATCAAGAACTAGAGGGTACACATTCAAAATGATTGGCAAAAGGAGTAAAAGTGATAAGGAAAATGTTTTCACCCAGAGGGTGGTTGGAGTCTGCAACAAATGCCCTGTGGGGATGCTGAAGGCAGGTGCAATCGAGTATTCAAAAGGGAATTGGATTGCTGTCTGTAAAGAGAGAATGTGCAAGTTTACAGGGATAAAGCAGGGGAGTGAGAATGGGTAGAATGCTCTTTCAGAGAGTCAGTGCAGACTCACCAGGCCAAATGGCCTCCTTCTACACTAAAGATTCTGTGGTTCTGGGAGCATAATCTAAAAATTAGAACCCGATCTTTCAGGATTCAAATTTATAACAGTTCAACACACAGGAGGCTAGAAGTTTGGAACTCTGTTCCGCAAACAGCAATCGATGCCAGATCAATATCAATGCTAGATCAATTTTTAAATTTAAATCCAAGATGGAGATCTGAGATGCAGTAAAAAAGGTGCCAACTCCCTGATTAAAATCTTCCAACTTTCTGCACATGATCAAAACACATTAGCTGCAATCTCACTGACTGCAGAAGGCGTGTTTAGGGTAATGGATTTCTGTATGTACAAGTATGCACCAGTTACTTTGGAAGAACTACTTTTGTTGCTAACTTATACCCTTGCTTTCTTGTGCCAACTCGTTGTGCCTAGGAAATTAAGCTTTCTCAATGTGTTAGGTTTAATCGAAGGCTGATCATAGAGGGGTATTGATTAATTCTTCTAATTCTGCACGTTCTAATTACCCCATACGTCAATACAAATACAGAAGATAATGTTAATTTGTGACTGCAACACCTAATGAAGGAATTAGTGAAAACCAAAAAATAGCCCTCAAGAAAATCTCAGGAAGAGCCCTTGAAATAAAAAATGTTGACCCCCTACCACATGGGAATATCAGATTTACAAAAGCAGTGTTATAGATGCAAGGAGACTTTCACAGAAACCAATCCTTGCTGAATGTGAATTCAATGCAAACATGCAAAAGGGTTAAGTTACAAGAAGCAAAAGGCATCTCAAGCTAGAAAAATAGCCTGGCTAATGCAGAATAGTGTACTCTTCAATGTGGTCTTTTGGAATTTGCTTAATTGTTGTGTGGATCAGAGAGGAAGTTGAGAGATATTCCTCCCAATTTGGGTAAAGATCATCTCTATGCTTTTGTTTTTTTTTGCTGTTCCTATGAGATGACATGGTTGCAGGAGGCTAGAGTGAATTGGGTTCACTTTGTCCCTGGTTCTTCTTTATTCTTTCATGGGATGTGTGCATCACTGGTTAGGCCATTTCAGAGGAGAGTTAAGAGTCAACCTTATTGCTGTGGGTATGGGATCACATGTAGGCCACACCAGATAAAGATGGCAGATTTCCTTCCCTAAAGATCATTAGTGAACCAGTTAGGTTTTTATAACAATCGACTACATTTAAATTCCTGATTTATTAACGGAATTCAAATTCTACCAGCTGCCATGGTGCAATTTGAACACATATCCCCACAGCGTTAGCCTTGGTCTCTGGATGACTAGTCCAGCATATTACCACCATGCCACTTCCTCCCCTAAATGGCACAAAAAATACGTACAATGGCAGGCAAGGACAAGCTAGATAGATTAGATGGTCTTTTGTCCTTTTTCACATGTTTTAATCAAGTATTCCACACAGTTCCACCCCAACACATTTCTGAATTTGTACAGTTACAAATGCAAAACTAGACATGCATGTAAGTTACGCAAAAAAAAAATCAACTAAAAGGCTTTATCCACAGGACCTATGTGTGAAGTATCTGTACTGGCAGTGAACAGGTATCATCTGTACACTAATCTACATTTTCCAATAATAACTTTACCTTGAGCGTTCGATTGTGGCGTTGCAGTTCACGGCACAAACTTTCTAGTTTGCTGCGTGCCAGAATGGCTTTGCTATGCTCATTCCGGAGGTGATCCTTCTCTTGTATGATTTGAGTTTGTTTCTTTTGTAGCAGTCGCATTTGCTTTTGCGTATTTCTATGCTCTTCAAGCTGCAGAGAGATCAATTGCGTCATTCAGGCAGGCTAAAGCTTTAGATCACTTTAATGGATTGTGCCTTATTCTGCACAGCTTCATTTCTGTCAAAATAAGAACCATTTTGCTAAACATGTTAAACTTCAGCTTTACACATCATAACCAACATAACTAAGACTAGTGGGCAATATTTTACAAGAACAAAGATCATCTAATGTACCATTGTTATGAATGCAAAATTCTAAGATCATAAGACATAGGAGCAGAAGCAGGCCATTCAGCACATCGAGTTGGAGTTGGGGACCAAGTGTAATGTGTCAAAATTCACAATGACACTAAGATGAGTGGCAGAGCAAAGTGCGCAGAGGACAAAGTCTGCAAAGGGATATAGATAGTCTGAGTGGGCAAGGGTCTGGCAGATGGAGTACAATGTTGGTAAGTGTGAGGTCATCCATTTTACATAGAAACATAGAAAACTATAGCACAAAACAGACCCTTCGGCCCCACAAGTTGTGCCGAACATATCCCTACCTTTTAGGCCTACCTACAACCCTCCATCCTATTAAGTCCCATGTACTCATCCAGGAGTCTCTTAAAAGACCCGATTGAGTTTGCCTCCACCACCACTGACGGCAGCCGATTCCACTCACCCACCACCCTGTGTGTGAAAAACTTCCCCCTAACATTTCCCCTGTACCTACCCCCCAGCTCCTTAAACCTGTGTCCTCTCGTAGCAGCCATTTCCACCCTGGGTAAAAGCCTCTGAGAGTCCACCCGATCTATGTCTCTCAACATTTTATATACCTCTATTAGGTCTCCTCTCATCCTACGTCTCTCCAAGGAGAAAAGACCAAGCTCCCTCAACCTATCCTCATAAGGCATGCCACTCAATTCAGACAACATCCTTGTAAATCTCCTCTGCACCCTTTCAATCTTTTCCACATCCCTCCTGTAATGAGGCGACCAGAACTGAGCACAGTACTCCAAGTGGGGTCTGGCGAGGGTCTTATATAGCTGCATCATTATCCCCGGACTCCTAAACTCAATCCCTCGATTGATAAAGGCCAGCACACCATACGCCTTCTTAACCACCTCCTCCACCTGCGGGGCCGATTTCAGAGTCCTATCGACCCGGACCCCAAGGTCCTTCTGATCCTCTACAGTACTAAGAGTCTTTCCCTTTATATTGTACTCCTTCATCCCATTCGACCTGCCAAAATGGACCACGACACATTTATCTGGGTTGAAGTCCATCTGCCACTTCTCCGCCCAGTCTTGCATCCTATCTGTGTCCCTCTGTAACTTCTGACATCCCTCCAGACTATCCACAACCCCACCAACCTTCGTGTCGTCGGCAAACTTACCAACCCATCCCTCCACTTCCTCATCCAGGTCATTTATGAAAATGACAAACAGCAAGGGTCCCAGAACAGATCCCTGGGGCACACTACTGGTGACCAAGCTCCATTTAGAAAAAGACCCATCTATACCCACTCTCTGCCTCCTTTGGGCAAGCCAGTTCTGGATCCACAGGGCAGCAGCCCCTTGGATCCCATGCCCTCTCACTTTTTCGAGAAGCCTTGCATGGGGGACCTTATCGAACGCCTTGCTAAAATCCATATAAACCACATCTACCGCTTTCCCTTCGTCATTGTGTTGAGTCACATTTTCGAAGAACTCCACCAGGCTCGTAAGGCACGATCTGCCTTTGCCTTTTGGTAGGAATAACAGCAAAATGGACTATTATTTAAATGGTAAAAAATTGCAGCATGCTGCTGTGCAGAGGGACCTGGGTGTCCTTGTGCATGAATCACAAAACGTTGGTTTGCAGGTGCAGCAGGTAATTAAGGCAAAAGGAATGTTGTCCTTCATTGCTAGAGGGATGGAGTTTAAAAACAGGGAGGTTATGTTGCAGCTGTATGAGGTGCTGGTGAGGCCACACCTGGAGTACTGTGTACAGTGTTGGTCTCCTTACTTGAGAAAGGATATACTGGCACTGGAGGAGGTGCAGAGGAGATTCACTAGGTTGATTCCGCATTTGAGAGGGTTGGTTTATGAGATGAGACTGAGTAGACTGGGATTATACTCATTGGAATTCAGAAGAATGAAACAAATCTTTTCGAAAGATGTATGATTATGAAGGGAATAGATAAGATAGTAGCAGGGAGGTTGTTTCCACTGGCGGGTGAAACTAGAACGAGGGGACATGGCCTCAAAATAAGGGGGAGCGAATTTTGGACTGAGTTGAGAAGGAACTTCTTCATCCAAAGGGTTGTGAATCTGTGGAATTCCCGGCCCAGTGAAGCAGTTGAGGCAACCTTGTTGAATGTTTTTAAAGCAAAGATAGATAGATATTTGAACAGTAAAGGAATTTTGGACAAAGGTGAGGTAATTCCGGACAAATGTGAGGTAATTCATTTTGGAAGGTCTAATAAAGATAGGAAATACACAGTAAATGGCAGAATCTTTAAGAGTATTGAAAGGCAGAGGGATCTGGGTGTACAAGTACACAGGTCACTGAAAGTGGCAACACAGGAGGAGAAGGTAGTCAAGAAGGCATACGGCATGCTTGCCTTGATCAGCTGAGGCACAGTTTAAAAATTGACAAGTCATGTTACACCTTTATAGAACCTTAGTTAGGCCGCACTTGGAATATAGTGGTCGCCACACTGTCAGAAGGATGTGGAGGTTTGGAGGGGGTACAGAAAAGATTTACCAGGATGTTGCCTGGTATGGAGGGCATTAGCTATGAGGAGAGGTTGGAGAAACTTGGTTTGTTCTCACTGGAACGACGGAGGTTGAGGGGCGACCTGATAGAAGTCTACAAGATTATGAGGGGCATGGACAGAGTGGATAACCAGAAGCTTTTTCCCAGGGTGGAAGAGTCAATTACTAGGGAGCAGAGGTTTAAGGTGCGAGGGGCAAGGTTTAAAGGAGATGTACGAGGCAAATTTTTTTTTACAGAGGGTGGTGGATGCCTGGAATTCGCTGCCGTGGGACGTAGTGGAAGCAGATACAAGAGTGAGTTTTAAGGGGCATCTTGACAAATACATGAATAGGATGGACATAAAGGGGCATGGTCCCCAGAAGGGTAGGGGGTTTTAGTTCAGTCGGGCAGCATGGTCGGTGCAAGCTTGGAGGGGCGAAGAGCCTGTTCCTATGCTGTAATTTTGTTTGACTTAAGGGTTATGGTGAGCGGGCGGGTAAGTGGAGCTGAGCCGACGAAAAGTTCAGCCATGATCTTCCTGAATGGCAGAGCAGACTCGAGGGGCCAGATGGCTACTCCTGCTCCTAGTTCTTATGTTCTTTTATGTCTGCTCCACCATTCAATGAGATCATGACTGGTATGATATAATCCTCAACAGCACTTTCCTGGCTTATCCCCATAACCCTCAATTCCCTTACTGATTTAAAAATCTCTCTCTGCCTTGAACATACCTATCGACCCAGCCTTGACAGCCTTCTTGAACAAAGAAGGCTGAGGGGGTGATTTGATAGAGGTGTACAAATTTTTGAGGGCAAGAGATAGAGTGGACGTGAACAAATTGTTTCCCTTGGAGAAGTTTAGAACCAGGGGACACAGATTCAAGATAAGTGTCAGTAGGTGTAGAGGGGACATGAGGAAGAACTTTTTACACAAAGGGTGGTGGGTGACTGGAATTCACTGCCGAAGTTGGTGGAGGTAGAGACCCTAAACTCTTCTTAAAAGTACCTGGATCTGCACCTTAAGTACTGCATGCAACAGGGCTATGGGCCAGGTGCAGGAAGGTGGGATTAGAAAGGGCACCTGTGTTCTCAGGCTGGCATGGACTAGATGGGCCGAATGGCCCCCTTCTGTGCTGTAACTTTTCTACGGTTCTAAGTGTGGGCTAACAAGTGTAGTTTTGGCAAGACTTCCCTATTTTTATAATCCATTCCCATTGAAATAAAGGCCAACATTCCATTTGCCTTCCCCATTACCTACTGAACATGCATGCTGGCCTTTTGTGATTTATTTATTCCTCTGTGCTGCAGCTTTCTGCAGTCTTTCTCCATTTAAATAATATTCAGCTCCTTTATTCTTCTTACCAAAGTGCAAAAATTCACATTTTCCTACATTATATTCTATTTGCCAAGTTTTGCCCACTCACCCAACCTGTTTATATCCCTCTGTAGATTCTGTGTGTCATCTTCATCACTTGCCTTCTCACCTATTCTTCTGTCACCTGCAAACTTAGAAATAGTACACTCACTTCCCTCATCCAAGTAATTAATATATATTGTAAGTAATTATGGCCCCAGCACTGATCCCTGTGGTACTCCACTAGTTACAGGTTGCCCCTGAAAATGCCCTTTTTATCCCAACTCTCTGTCTTCTATCAGTTAGCCAATCCTCTATTCATGCTAATGTACTACCCCCAACACCATGGGCTCCTAAGTAGCCTTTTGTGCGGTATCTTATCAAATGCTCTCTGGAAAGCCAAATACATTATATCTACTGGTTCCCCTTTATTTATCCTGCTTGTTACCACCTCAAAATATTCTAATAAATTTGTCAACCATAACTTCCCTTTCATGAAAACATGCCAACTCTGCTTGATTATATCATGCATTTCTAAATATTCTGCTATTATATCCTTTATAACAGATTCTAAACATTTTCCTAATAGCCCAAGATAATCTATAAGTATAGAAATGCGAAGAGGATAACCAGGAAGAGAGTATGGCACATTAGAGATCAAAGGAGCAATCTGCAGGTGGAGCCAGAGGACATTGGTAGAGTATTGAATTAATACTTCACATCAGTCTTCACCCAAGAGAATAAGGACGATGGTATGGAATTCAGGGAGAGACTGTGAAGTTCTTGAGCAAATTCACATAGGGAAGGACAAGGTATTGAAGCTGCTGGCAGCCTTTAAAGTGGATAAATCGCCAGGTCCAGATGAATTGTGCCCTAGACTGTTGTGGGAGGCAAGGAAGGAGACTGCAGTGGCTCTGACGCAAATTTTCAATTCCTCTCTGGCCACCGGGGGAGGTCATGATATGGAGCTCCGAAAGCTTGTGTGGCTTTTGCTACCAAATAAACCTGTTGGACTTTAACCTGGTGTTGTTAAACTTCTTACCGGGGGAGGTGCCAGAAGACTGGAGAACAGCTAATGTGGCTCCGCTATTTAAGAAGGGTTGTAGACACAAGCTGGGGAACCGCAGACCAGTGAGTCTCTATGGCAGATGGAGTTTAATTTAGATAAATGCAAGGTGATGCATTTTGATAGATTGAACCAGGGCAGGACTTACTCAGTTAATGGTAGGGTGTTAGGGATAGTTATAGAACAAAAGGATCTAGGGGTACATGTTCATAGCTCCTTGAAAGTGGAGTCACAGGTGAACAGAGTGGTGAAGGCATTCAGCATGCTTGGTTTCATTGGTCAGAACATTGAATACAGGAGTTGGGACGTCTTGTTGAAGTTGTACAACACATTGGTAAGGCCACACTTGGAATACTGTGTACAGATCTGGTCACCCTATTATAGAAAAGATATTATTAAACAAGAGCACAGAAAAGATTTACCAGGATGCTACCAAGTCTTGATGGTTTGAGTTATAAGGAGGCTGGATATACTGGGACTTTTTTCCCTAGAGTGCAGAAGGCTGAGGGCTGATCTTATAGAGATCTATAAAATAATGAGGGGCATAGATCAGCTAGATAGTCAATATCTTTTCCCAAAGGTAGGGGAGTCTAAAACTAGAGGGCATAGGTTTAAGGTGAGAGGAGAGAGATACAAAAGGGTCCACAGGGACATTTTTTCACACAGAGGTTGGTGTGTCTGGAACAAGCTGCCAGAGGTAGTAGTAGAGGCGGGTACAATTTTGTCTTTTAAAAAGCATTTAGACAGTTAAATGGGTAAGATGGGTATAGAGGGATATGGGCCAAATGCGGGCAATTGGAACTAGTTTCGGGGTTTTAAAAAAAAAAGGACGACATGGACAAGTTGAGCCGAAGGGCCTGTTTCCATGCTGTAAACCTCTATGACTCTATGAGGCATACAAGTCCCCAGGGCCAGATGGGATCTATCCCAGGATACTGTGGGAGGCAAGGGAGGAATTAGCTGGGGCCTTAACAGATACTTTTGCATCCTCTTTGGCCACAGGCGAGGTTCCAGAGGACTGGAGAATGATCAATGTTGTTCCTTTGTTTAAAAAGGGAAATAAAGATAATCCAGGTAATTACAGGCCAGGGAGCTTGATGTCAGTGATGGGGAAGCTGTTGGAGAAGATTCTGAGAGATAGGATTTATTCGCATTTGGAAGTGAATGGATTTGTTATTGATAGGCAGCATGATTTTGTGCAGGGAAGATCATGATTCACAAACTTGATTGAATTTTTTGAAGAGGTGACAAGAATGATTGATGAGGGAAAGGCGGTGGAGGTTGTCTATATGGACTTTAACGAGGTCCCTCATGGCAAGCTGGTAAAAAAGGTAAACTCTCATGGGATCTGGGGTGTGCTGTAATGTTTGAAGAATTGATTTGGTTATAGAAGATAGAGTAGCAGTGGAAGGGTGCTTTTTAGCATGGAGATCAGTAACTAGTGGTGTTCCACAGGAATCAGTGCTCGGATCTTTGTTTTTGTAATATATAAAAATAAATGACCTGGAGGAAAGTATAGGTGGTCTGGTTAATAAATTCATGGATGACACAAAAAATGGCGGAGTTGCAGATAGTGATGAGAATTGTCAAAGGATACAGCAGGACATAGATCGGTTGGAGACTTGGGCAGAGAAATGGCAGATGGAGTTTAATTCAGACAAATATGAGGTGATGCATTTTGGAAGATCAAATTCAGGTGCAAATTACACAATAAACAGCAGAAACCTTAATGGCATTGACACAAAGGGATCTGGGTGTACAGGACCACAGATCCCTGAAAATAGCAACACAGGTGGATAAGGTGGTCAAGAAGGCATACAACATGCTTGCCTTCATTGGCCGGGGCATCGAGTATAAAAGTTGGCAAGTTATAAAACTTCAGATGGGCCACATTTGGAATATTGCGTGCAGTTCTGGTCGCCACACTACCAGTAGGACATGGATGCTTTGTAGAGTGCGCAAAGAAGGTTTACCAGGATGTTGCCTGGTTTGGAAGGTTTAGGTATGCAGAGAGGTTGAATAAATTCGGATTGTTTTCACTGGAAAGACAGAGGCTGAGAGGTGACCTAATAGAAGTCTATAAAATTATGACAGGCATAGTTAGGATGGATAGTCAGAAGGTTTTTCCCAGGATAGAAGGGTTGACTACAAGAGCGTGTAGGTTTAAGGTGAGAGGTGGTAAGTTTAGGGGAGACGTGCAGTGAATGTTTTTCACACAGGGTGGTGGGTGCCTGGAACACACTGTCAGTGGAGGTGGTGAAACAGTTACATGAGCAAGATTCAAAGTGTATCTCGACAGACACTTGACTGGGAGGCAAAGAGGGACAGAAACCAAATATTGACGGCGCAGACTTGGTAGGGTGAAGGTCCTGTTCCTGTGCTGTATTGTTCTTTGTTGTTCTTATCCTTAACTTGCTTGGTTTTTTGAGGAGGTAACTAGGTGTGTTGATGAAGGTAGGGCGGTTGATGTCATATACATGGATTTTAGTAAGGCGTTTGATAAGGTCCCCCATGGTCGGCTTATGATGAAAGTGAGGAGGTGTGGGATAGAGGGAAAGTTGGCCGATTGGATAGGTAACTGGCTATCTGATCGAAGACAGAGGGTGGTGGTGGATGGAAAATTTTCGGACTGGAGGCAGGTTGCTAGCGGAGTGCCGCAGGGATCGGTGCTTGGTCCTCTGCTCTTTGTGATTTTTATTAATGACTTAGAGGAGGGGGCTGAAGGGTGGATCAGTAAATTTGCTGATGACACCAAGATTGGTGGAGTAGTGGATGAGGTGGAGGGCTGTTGTAGGCTGCAAAGAGACATAGATAGGATGCAAAGCTGGGCTGAAAAATGGCAAATGGAGTTTAACCCTGATAAATGTGAGGTGATTCATTTTGGTAGGACTAATTTAAATGTGGATTACAGGGTCAAAGGTAGGGTTCTGAAGACTGTGGAGGAACAGAGAGATCTTGGGGTCCATATCCACAGATCTCTAAAGGTTGCCACTCAAGTGGATAGAGCTGTGAAGAAGGCATATAGTGTGTTAGCTTTTATTAACAGGGGGTTGGAGTTTAAGAGCCGTGGGGTTATGCTGCAACTGTACAGGACCTTGGTGAGACCGCATTTGGAATATTGCGTGCAGTTCTGGTCACCTCACTATAAGAAGGATGTGGAAGCGCTGGAAAGAGTGCAGAGGAGATTTACCAGGATGCTGCCTGGTTTGGAGTGTCGGTCTTATGAGGAAAGGTTGAGGGAGCTGGGGCTGTTCTCTCTGGAGCGGAGGAGATTGAGGGGAGACTTAATAGAGGTTTATAAAATGATGATGGGGATAGATCGAGTGAACGTTCAAAGACTATTTCCTCGGGTGGATGGAGCTATTACGAGGGGGCATAACTATAGGGTTCATGGTGGGAGATATAGGAAGGATATCAGAGGTAGGTTCTTCACGCAGAGAGTGGTTGGGGTGTGGAATGGACTGCCTGCAGTGATAGTGGAGTCAGACACTTTAGGAACATTTAAGCGGTTATTGGATAGGCACATGGAGCACACCAGGATGGTAGGGAGTGGGATAGCTTGATCTTGGTTTCAGATGAAGGTCGGCACAACATCGTGGGCCGAAGGGCCTGTTCTGTGCTGTAATGTTCTATGTTCTATGTTCTATGGTTAATCATGATTGATTTATCCCCTTTCTAGAACCCTTCTTCTTCATTGGGATATATCCTTGTGAGTCATGAACTATTTTCATAAATGTCTGCCATTGCTGATCAATTGTCTTTTCTGCTAAACTCCTTTCCCAGTCCACTCCAGCCAACACTGCCCTCATTCCGTTATAATTACCCAAAGTTTTTTTTAAAAAAGGTTATGCTTTAAACTGTCATTGTAATTTAAGATGAAAGGGGCAATGATCTGAGTTACATGATCTGCTGTGAACATTTCCTGACAACAAGCTTGTATGGCTTGGTTACCATAGATACAGGGAAGGGCAAAGCCAGAGTTGTGTGCTGTTGAAAGGCACACACTGGGTTTAACAGCTGAAAACAAACACAGAAGCAGATGTTCTCATTATTGCAGACTTCTGTCTCCGAGACTTTAAACAGGATGACAGGGGGGGGGGGGGGAAGAGTTTCCAGGAGACAAAGGCAACAACAACATTGGATAGCAGGAAAATGGTTGTTCTGTGATAGCTACCATTGCTGTTGGCAGCTGGTCCTTTAGTCGAGGAGGGAACCAGTCAAAATTTAAGAACTCAAAGATTCACCCAGGCTTGGCCAGGGGAAGAAATCATCGGGATGAGCCATGGCGGCACGGTGGCACAGCGCCAGGGACCCAGGTTCAATTCTGGCCTCAAGTCACTGTCTGTGTGGAGACAGTGACCTGAGCGAAGGTCACAAACGCCAGCAACTCCACATCAAATTTGACAGCAGACAGGCAATACCATCTGAAGTATTACATCAAATATACATTCAACTAAGACGCAAAAGCCCAACAGGAAAGGTGAATCAATCATGGCTAGCAAAAGAAGTTAAAGGTTGCATTACACCAAAGGAAGTGGCTTATAAAGTTATAAAACACTTTCATTTGTTACTGTGGCATATTTTCACATGAAAACCATTCTATTTTGAGTTAATTATTCTCAGGTTTCTGGAACACTATATTAAAGCATTTATCTATACATCACTTAGTCTTGCCACTTCTATTCATTGTGTTGATTGTATGTTGATTCATTGTTTAATGGCCAGAAATGTGCTAAATCTGAGGATTGGGGACCATTTAGAATGCAGCAAAGGAGGTCCAAGAAACTGCTAAAGGGGAAACAGGATATGAATGCAATGTAGCGAGAAACGTGAAGGTAGGCTGTAAAAGCTTCTTTAGATATGCAAAAGGAAAAGATTAGGTTGGGGGATTAGCAGTGTAAATATGTGGGGTTACAGGGATCTTGTGGGGGGGGAAGGGGGCTGGGTAAGATGCTCTGTCAGAGAGTCAGCACAGACTCAATGGGCTGAATGGCCTCCTTCTGCATTGTAGGAATTCTATGATTAACAAGGCTAAAGGTAGATCTATTACAGGAAAATTTCTAACGGAGAATAGGCAAATGGTAGAAAAACAAAACAATTAATGTGTCCGTCCACACAGAGGAAGATACAAAAAAACCTCTCAGAAATACAGAACTGAGGGGATGGTGAAAATAAGGAACTGAAAAGAATTAGTATTAATAAAGAGGTAGTACTTGAAAAAATAATTGAATTGAAGGTTAATTGATCCATTGGATCAGAAAAGCTACATCTCAGAGTGTGCAAGGCGGTTATAGCGATAGTGGATCCATCGGTGGTTTTCTTTCAAAATGCTATAGATTCTGAAAAGGTTC
Source organism: Mustelus asterias (assembly GCF_964213995.1). Lineage (NCBI taxonomy): Eukaryota > Metazoa > Chordata > Chondrichthyes > Carcharhiniformes > Triakidae > Mustelus > Mustelus asterias. Next base: position 81,502,176 of record NC_135821.1, read on the forward strand.
CGACAGGCTGAAATATAGAGAATGCAACCCCACTCTTTAGGAAACGAGGGAGAGAGAAAAAGAGACTAAAGACCTGTACGTTTGACACAGGTATCAGGGAAAATCTTAGAATTTATTATGAAGGAAGTGATAATGCTATGCATTGAAAATAATGATGCAATTGGTTAGGGCCAAAGAGAAATCATGTTTGACAAACCTGTTTGAGTTTGTTGGAGGCCATTACCTGTAGCATTGGTAAAGGAGAAGGATGTGGTGTATTTGGATTTTCAGGAGACCCTTGATAAGGTTCCACACAAAAGATTAGTAAATATAGAGCACCATGGGATTGGGGGTAATATAGGGAATTTTCACAGTAACTTCATTGTGGTGTTAATGTAAGCCTACTTGTGACACGACTAAATAAACTTTAAAACTTTAAATATCAGAGAATCCCTACAGTGCAGGAGGAGACCATTTGGTCCATTGAGCCTACACTGACAACAATCCCAAAAAGGCTCCATTCGTAACCACACATATTTACCCTGCTAATCCTCCTGACACTAAGGGGCAATTTAGCATGGCCAATCCACCTAACCTGCACATCTTTGGAATATGGGAGGAAACCAGAGCACCCGGAGGAAACCCACGCAGACACACAGCCTGAGAACGTTCACACAGTCACCCGAAGCCAGATTTGAACCCAGGTCCCTGGCGCTGTGAGGCAGCAGTGCTAACAACTGTGCCACCCTCAAACCCACACAGACATGCAGAGAACGTTCACACTCCATGTATATTAGTCACCCGAGGCCGGAATTGTTATGTGTCATTTATATTAATGATTTGGATGAGAATATAGGAGGTATGGTTAGTAAGTTTGCAGATGACACCAAGATTGGTGGCATAGTGGACAGTGAAGAAAGCTATCTCGGATTGCAACGGGATCTTGATCAATTGGGCCAGTGGGCTGACGAATGGCAGATGGAGTTTAATTTGGATAAATGCGAGGTGATGCATTTTGGTAGATTGAGTCAGGGCAGGACTTACTCAGTTAATGGTAGGGCATTGGGGAGAGTTCCAGAACAAAGATCTAGGGGTACATGTTCATAGCTCCTTGAAAGTGGAGTCACAGGTGGACAGAGTGGTGAAGAAGGCATTTAGCATGCTGAATTTCATTCATCAGACCATTGAATACAGGAGTTGAGACGTCTTGTTGAAGTTGTATAAGACACTGGTAAGACCATACTTGGAATACTGTGTACAGTTCTGGTCACCTTATTATAGAAAGGATATTATTAAACTAGAAAGAGTGCAGAAAAGATTTACGAGGATGTTACCGGCACTTGGTGCAGGAGGGAGGAATTCAGATACCTGGATAATTGGGGGTCATTCTGGGGTAGGTGGGACCTCTACAAACAGGATGGTCTACACCTGAACCAGAGGGGTACCAATATCCTGGGGGGGAAATTTGCTAATGCTCTTCGGGAGGGTTTAAACTAATTCAGCAGGGGGATGGGAACCTGAATTGTAGATCCAGTGTACAGGAGGTTGAGAGTAGTGAGGTCATGGATAAGGTTTCAAGGTCGCAGGAGTGTACTGGCAGGCAGGAAGGCGGTTTGAAGTGTGTCTACTTCAACGCCAGGAGCATCCGGAATAAGGTGGGTGAACTTGCAGCATGGGTTGGTACCTGGGACTTCGATGTCATGGCCATTTCGGAGACATGGATCGAGTAGGGACAGGAATGGTTGTTGCAGGTTCCGGGGTTTAGATGTTTCAGTAAGATCAGGGAAGGTGGTAAAAGAGGGGGAGGTGTGGCATTGTTAGTCAAGGACAGTATTACGGTGGCAGAAAGGACGTTTGATGAGGAATCGTCTACTGAGGTAGTATGGGCCAAGTTTGGAAACAGGAAAGGAGAGGTCACCCTGTTGGGAGTTTTCTATAGGCCTCCGAAAAGTTCCAGAGATGTAGAGGAAAGGATTGCAAAGATGATTCTGGATAGAAGCGAAAGTAACAGGGTAGTTGTTATGAGGGACTTTAACTTTACAAATATTGACTGGAAAAGCTATAGTTCGAGTACATTAGAGGGGTCAGTTTTTGTCCAATGTGTGCAGGAGAGTTTCCTGACACAGGATATAGATAGGCCAACAAGGAGGTCGGTCACCAGTGGTGTGCCCCAGGAATCTGTTCTGGGACCCTTGCTGTTTGTCATTTTCATAAATGACCTGGATGAGGAAGTGGAGGGATGGGTTGGTAAGTTTGCCGACGACACGAAGGTTGGTGGGGTTGTGGATTGTCTGGAGGGATGTCAGAAGTTACAGAGGGACATAGATAGGATGCAAGACTGGGCAGACAAGTGGCAGATGGACTCCAACCCAGATAAATGCGTAGTGGTCCATTTTGGTAGGACAAATGGGATGAAGGAGTACAATATAAAGGGAAAGACTCTTGGTACTGTCGAGGATCAGAAGGACCTTGGGGTCCGGGTCGATAGGACTCTGAAATCGGCCCCGCAGGTGGAGGAGGTGGTCAAGAAGGCGTATGGTGTGCTGGCCTTTATCAATCGAGGGATTGAGTTTAGGAGTCCGGGGATAATGATGCAGCAATATAAGACTCTCGTCAGACCCCACTTGTAGTACTGTGCTCAGTTCTGGTCGCCTCATTACAGGAAGGATGTGGAAAAGATTGAAAGGGTGCAGAGGAGATTTACAAGGATGTTGCCTGGATTGAGTGGCATGCCTTATGAGGATAGGCTGAGGGAGCTCGGTCTTTTCTCCTTGGAGAGACGAAGGATGAGAGGAGACCTAATAGAGGTATATAAAATGTTGAGAGGCATAGATCGGGTGGACTCTCAGAGGCTTTTTCCCAGGGTGGAAATGTCTGCTACGAGAGGACACAGGTTTAAGGTGCTGGGGGGTAGGTACAGGGGAAATGTTAGGGGGAAGTTTTTCACACAGAGGGTGTTGGGCGAGTGGAATCGGCTGCCGTCAGTGGTGGTGGAGGCAAACTCAATCGGGTCTTTTAAGAGACTCCTGGATGAGTACATGGGACTTAATAGGATGGAGGGTTATAGGTAGGCCTAAAAGGTAGGGATATGTTCGGCACAACTTGTGGGGCCGAAGGGCCTGTTTTGTGCTGCAGTTTTCTATGTTTCTAAGAGGCAAGGCCACATTGGATTTGGTACTGGGTAATAAACCAGGCCAGGTGTTAGATTTGGAGGTAGGTGAACACTTTGGTGATAGTGACCACAATTCGATTACGTTTACTTTAGCGATGGAAAGGGATAGGTATATACCGCAGGGCAAAAGTTATAGCTGGGGGAAAGGAAATTATGATGCAAATAGGCGTGATTTAGGATGCATAAGATGTGGAAGGAAACTGTAAGGGATGGGCACAATTGAAATGTGGAGCTTGTTCAAGGAACAGCTACCGAGTGTCCTTGATAAGTATGTACCTGTCAGGCAGGGAGGAAGTGGTCGAGCGAGTGAACCGTGGTTTACTAAAGTCGTCGAATCTCTTGTGAAGAGGAAGAAGGAGACTTATGTAAAGATGAGACGTGAAGGCTCAGTTAGGGCGCTTGAGAGTTACAAGTTAGCCAGGAAGGACCTAAAGAGAAAGTTAAGAAGAGCTAGGAGGGGACATGAGAAGTCTTTGGCAGGTAGGATCAAGGAAAACCCTAAAGCTTTCTATAGGTATGTCAGGAATAAAAGAATGACGAGGGTTAGATTAGGGCCAGTCAAGGACAGTAATGGGAAGTTGTGCGTGGAGTCCGAAGAGATAGGAGAGGCGCTAAATGAATATTTTTCATCAGTATTCACACAGGAAAAAGACAATGTTGTCAAGGAGAATACTGAGATACAGGCTATTAGATGGGATTGAGGTTCATAAGGAGGAGGTGTTAGCAATTCTGGAAAGTGTGAAAATTGATAAGTCCCCTGGGCCGGATGGGATTTATCCTAGGATTCTCTGGGAGGCTAGAGAGCAGATTGCAGAGCCTTTGGCTTAGATCTTTATGTCGTCACTGTCTACCGGAATAGTGCCAGAAGACTGGAGGATGTTGTCCCCTTGATGAAGAAGTGGAGTAGAGACAACCCTCATAATTATAGACCAGTGAGCCTTACTTCTGTTGTGGGCAAAGTATTGGAAAGGATAAGAGATAGGATTTATAATCATCTAGAAAGGAATAATTTGATTAGGGATAGTCAACACGGTTTTGTGAAGGGTAGGTCGTGCCTCACAAACCTTATTGAGTTCTTTGAGAAGGTGACCAAAGAGGTGGATAAGGGTAAAGCAGTTGATGTGGTGTATATGGATTTCAGTAAAGCGTTTGATAAGGTTCCCCACGGTAAGCTATTGCAGGAGATACGGAGGCATGGGATTGAGGATGATTTAGCGGTTTGGATCAGAAATTGGCTAGCTGTAAGAAGACAGAGGGTGGTGGTTGATGGGAAATGTTCATCCTGGAGTTCAGTTACTAGTGGTGTACTGCAGGGATCTGTTTTGGGGCCACTGCTGTTTGTCATTTTTATTAATGACCTGGATGATGGCGTGGAAGGATGGATTAGTAAATTTGCGGATGACACTAAAGTCGGTGGAGTTGTGGACAGTGCAGAAGGATGTTGCAGGTTACAGAGGGACATAGATAAGCTGCAGAGCTGGGCTGAGAGGTGGCAAATAGAGTTTAATGCGTAAAAGTGTGAGGTGATTCACTTTGGAAGGAGTAACAGGAATACAGAGTACTTGGGCTAATGGTAAGATACTTGGTAGTGTGGATGAGCAGAGAGATCTCGGTGTCCATGTGCATAGATTCCTTGAAAGTTGGCACCCAGGTTGGTAGGGTTGTTAAGGTGGCGTACGGTGTGTTAGCTTTTACTGGTAGAGGGATTGAGTTTCGGAGCCATGAGGTCATATTGCAGCTGTACAAAACTCTGGTGCGGCCGCACTTGGAGTATTGCGTACAGTTCTGGTCACCGCATTATAGGAAGGATGTGGAAGCATTGGAAAGGGTGCAGAGGAGATTTACCAGGATGTTGCCTGGTTTGGTGGGAAGGTCTTATGAGGAAAGGCTGAGGGACTTGAGGTTGTTTTCGTTAGAGAGAAGAAGGTTAAGAGGCATATATGATGATCAGAGGATTAGATAGGGTGGACAGTGAGAGCCTTTTTCCTCAGATGGTGATGGCTAGCACAAGGGGACATAGCTTTAAATTGAGGGGTGATAGATATAGGAGGTAGGTTCTTTACTCAGAGAGTAGTAAGGGCGTGGATTGCCCTGCCTGCAACAGTAGTGGACTCGCCAACATTAAGGGCATTTAAATGGTCATTGGATAAACATATGGATGATATTGGAATAGTGTAGGTTAGATGGACTTTAGGTTGGTTTCACAGGTCAGCACAGCATCGAGGGCCGAAGGGCCTGTACTGCGCTGTAGTGTTCTATGTTCTTGATGGTTTGAGTTTTGAGAGGCTGGATAGACTGGGACTTTTTTCTCTGGAGCGTAGAAGGCTAAGGGGTGATCTTATCGAGGTCTATAAAATAATGAGAGGCACAAATCAGCTCATCAATATCTTTTCCCAAAGGTAGGGGAGTCTAAAACTAGAGGGCATAGGTTTAAGGTGAGAGATACAAAAGTATCCAGAGGAGCAATTCTTTCACAGAGGGTGGAGAGTGTCTGGAACAAGCTGCCAGAGGCAGCAGTAGAGGCGGGTACAATTTTGTCTTTTAAAAAGCATTTTGACAATTGCATGGGTAAGATGGGTATAGAGGGATATGGGCCAAATGCGGGCAATTGGGATTCGCTTAGGGGTTTAAAAAAAGGGCGGCATGGACAAGTTGGGCTGAAGGGCCTGTTTCCATGCTGTAAACCTCTGACTCTATAATTGAATCCGGGTCCCTGGCGCTGTGGGGCAGCAGTGCTAACCACTGCACCTCTGTGCCACTCTCAAAATACTGCTATGGATTGAGAATTAGTCAACAGACATAAAACTGAGAAGGGATAAACTGATTGTTCTCAGGAACAATCCATTTGCAATATTTCCAAATTTACTAATGCCACAAAACCAGGAAAATGGATATTGTGAAGAGGATGCAAAGAGGCTTCAAGGGAATTTGGATAGGCTGAGTGAATGAGCAAGAATATGGCAGATAGAATATGTGAATAAGTGTGACGTTACCTACTGTGGTCGAAAAAAGGAAGCATATTTAAATGTTAAGTTGGGAAGTGTTGATGTTCAAAGACTTCTAGGTATCCTTACATGTGAGTCACTAAAAGCTAGCATGGAGGCGCAACAAGCAATTAGGAAGGCAAATGGATTGTTGGCCTTCATCGCAAGGCGATTTGAGTATTGGAGTAAAAATACTGTGATACAATTGTACAAAGCCTTGGCGAGACTGCACCTGGAGCAGTGTGTACAGAATGCAGCAAAGTTTCATCAGGCCAATCCTTGGGATGTCTAGGATTTTGCCTTATGAGGAGAGATTGAGGAAACTGGGTCTGTATTTTCTGGAGTTTCAAAGAATGAGGCGCAATCTCATTGAAACTTAGAAAGTTCGTACAGGGCATGACTGAGATGTAGATCGAAAGTTTCCTCTGGCTGGTGAGTCTCTAACCAGAGGGGGCAGTGTCAGAATAAGAGGCAAGCCTTCTCAGACTAAGATGAAGAGGAATTTCATCAATCAGAGACAGGTGATTCTTCAAAATTCTCTACCCCAGATGGCTGTGGAAGTCCAATCATTGAGCATGTTACAGACAGAAATTGATAGATTTCTGGATAGTAATGGCATCAAGGAACATGTGGGATAGTACAGGAGAGTGACAATGAGGTAGATGGTCAGCCATAATCTAATTGAATGGCTGAGCAGGCTCAATGGGCCTACTAATGCTCCTATGTTCTTAAACTGAACATCAGTGAGCAGATTATTGATGAGTTAATGTCACTTGTCAGGACTGTCGACAACGCCTTCCATCACATTGCTGATGAACAGACTGATGGTGTTGTAATTGACCAAGCTGATATTTTTATGGACAAGACATACTTGGGCAATACTCCACATTGCTGGATAAGATGAGTTGCCATGAAGCAATAACATCATGATTGGGGGAAGATCAACAAATAAAGTCTGCACTTTTCCCAAGTAATGCATATTAGGGGCTCGAAATGTAATGTACAGAAAATATTCATGAGTATTATCAGAATTCAAATCTCGAAGTTGTCCTCATCTGTTAATCATCTTTAAAAGAATACTTTAAACATTTTAAAAAGAACAGAATACAAGTTTCAGGTTAGATAAGAGCCTTGTATAACTTAAGTCTTTTTAACTGACCATGTCTGCATACTTCTTGCAAAGTGCAGCAAGTTTCTCTTCTGGGGTGCTCAAAGTATTCAGTGTCTGCATCAGCAATGTAATTTCCTTTCCTGCAAAAAGATAATCACAGACTAGAAATGTAACACATTTCTCACTAGCAAATCGATGCATGAACATACTTTCAAATGTCTTCTTCTTCCCTCCCTCATTGCGGTCCCCATAACATACTTGTCAATCAATAATCTGTTCGAAAGGCTGTGTTTATGCTACTCAGTGCATAGCAGGAACAGCACAACCTGTATGATCAAAGAACAAAGAAAATTACAGCACAGGAACGGGCCCTTTGGCCCTCCAAGCCTGCACTGTCAGACTTGGAGGGTGCTCCTGCACCCTAGTCACATTTTATCCTTTGGAGGTCTACATAAATTGTCTGCACATCAGATGTATACAAACTGCTTTAGGAATTGAAACATACCAGACTAAGTGAGAGCAATTATTCAATATATCTGCACAAAATGCTAAACCACACACGAGTTAAGACACACTTCACTAATATAGAATAAAATGCTCATAGAACAGTACAGCACAGAACAGGCCCTTCGGCACACGATGTTGTGCCGAGCTTTATCTGAAACCAAGATCAAGCTATCCCACTCCCTATCATCCTGGTGTGCTCCATGTGCCTATCCAATAGCCGCTTAAATGTTCCTAAAGTGTCTGACTCCACTATCACTGCAGGCAGTCCATTCCACACCCCAACCACTCTCTGCGTAAAGAACTTACCTCTGGTATCCTTCCTATATCTCCCACCATGAACCCTATAGTTATGCCCCCTTGTAATAGCTCCATCCACCCGAGGAAATAGTCTTTGAACGTTCACTCTATCTATCCCCTTCATCATGTTATAAACCGAACAGCCCTAGCTCCCTCATCCTTTCCTCATAAGACCTACCCTCCAAACCAGGCAGCATCCTGGTAAATCTCCTCTGCACTCTTTCCAGCGCTTCCGGATCCTTTTTATAGTGAGGTGACCAGAACTGCACACACTATCCCAAATGTGGTCTCACCAAGGTCCTGTACAGTTGCAGCATAACCCCACGGCTCTTAAACTCCAACCCCCCTGTTAATAAAAACTAACACACTATAGGCCTTCTTCACAGCTCTATCCACTTGAGTGGCAACCTTTAGAGATCTGTGGATATGGACCCCAAGATCTCTCTGTTCCTCCACACTCTTCAGAACCCTACCTTTGACCCTGTAATCCACATTTAAATTAGTCCTACCAAAATGAATCACCTCACATTTATCAGGGTTAAACTCCATTTGCCATTTTTCAGCCCAGCTTTGCATCCTATCTATGTCTCTTTGCAGCCGACAACAGCCCTCCACCTCATCCACTACTCCACCAATCTTGGTGTCATCAGCAAATTTACTGATCCACCCTTCAGCCCCCTCCTCTAAGTCATTAATAAAAATCACAAAGAGCAGAGGACCAAGCACTGATCCCTGTGGCACTCTACTAGCAACCTGCCTCCAGTCCGAAAATTTTCCATCCACCACCACCCTCTGTCTTCGATCAGATAGCCAGTTACCTATCCAATCGGCCAACTTTCCCTCTATCCCACACCTCCTCACTTTCATCATAAGCCGACCATGGGGGACCTTATCAAACGCCTTACTAAAATCCATGTATATGACATCAACTGCCCTACCTTCATCAACACACTTAGTTACCACCTCAAAAAATTCAATCAAATTTGTGAGGCACGACTTGCCCTTCACGAATCCGTGCTGAATATCCCGGATTAATCCGCATCTTTCTAAATGGTCGTAAATCCCATCCCTAAGGACCTTTTCCATCAATTTATCAATCACCGAAGTAAGACTAACCGGTCTATAATTACCAGGGTCATTTCTATTCCCTTTCTTAAACAGAGGAACAACATTCGCCACTCTGCAGTCCTCTGGCACCATCCCCGTGGACAGCGAGGACCCAAAGATCAAAGCCAAAGGCTCTGCAATCTCATCCCTTGCCTCCCAAAGAATCCTAGGATATATTTCATCAGGCCCAGGGGAATTATCGACCTTCAGTTTATTCATACTGCCAGGACATCCTCCCTCCGAACATCTATTTCCTCCAGCCTATTAGCCTGTAACACCTTCTCTTCCTCAAAAACATGGCCCCTCTCCTTGGTGAACACTGAAGAAACACTTTATGTTAAAGAAAAATTGAAAACAAGAAACCTGAAATAAAAGAAACTGCTGTAAATGGTCTACAGAAAGATAACTTCCACATAGTAATGACTTACTGCAGGAATTCATGTTTTTCCTCCGAATAAATTGCTGTAACTAGATCAAAGACACCCTGTCCACAAACTGCGAGAGAAACAGGAGTCGAATTTATGAGTGTATTTTTCGGTATTTGATACAGTGAAGCAAAGGAGCACAAAAGTTTACAGAAATATATAAAAATATTACAAGTTACTACTGAATTTCACAAGTTTAGTTTCAGTTCATGAATAACAGAATGTGCAAACTAATGGGAATTTGAAACTGTTGTGTTCTGATTCAGTAAGAGGCAATATACATGACAGGAAAACGTTTTAAAATCATATGGGTTTGAATGGGAATAGGGAAGAGAATGCATTTTGGTGGTGATTAAAATAGATTCATCAGTTTACTAACTTGTGGCAGCTGAATAATCAAGATTAGTGCAGTCTAAGCTTTACTCAAATGTTTATAAAATCAAACTGAACCAGTATTTTTATTCCTTTAAATTTTGTGTAGGCTATTCATTAATAAATACCATAAAGATGAGAAAAAAGAAATATAATTTTCCTTCTGTTACTGCAGCAACTTCCCTGTCCTTTGCTGCATTATGTGGTATTTTCCATTTGTCCCAACAATCAAACTCATGCCTTTAGTGGCAGGCTATCCTAGTGATGCAAAACTACATGTAGCTTTGTGCCTTGTTGGAGTTGATTCCATTAAAACTCATTCCCTTCATCCCCTTTCCCATATTCAAACCCAGAAAACACAAGGAACAGGAGCAATGGGCTGCCATTCAGTCCCTTGAATCTGCTTCACAATTCAACATCACAACTCATCTTTGACCTCAAGTCCACTTGCCCCACGTTCAAATAAAAACTATCGATTTTAGCCTTGAACATACTCAACAACGAAGAGAAAGCTTTACAATTGCAACACTCGGCTGTTATTGTGCTGTGTTAGCTGCAACTTGATTGTGATTTGGTTCCAATTGTAACCTGCTCAATATCATTTTAATAGATTGAATTTCAAAATCCACAGAAAAATTACGGTACAGAAAGAGACCATTCAGCCTATCGTATCTGCACTGGCCAAAGAAAGGGGGGAAAAGAAGCAACACTTCAGGCGTTGATCTAGGTACCTTTTAAATGAATTGAGCGTTCCTGCCTCAAACACCGATGCAGAAAGTGAATTCTAGATGCTCACCACCCTCGGGGTGAAAGGTTTTTCCTCATGTCCCCTCTAATCCTTCCTTACCTTAAATCTCTGCCTCCTGGTAATTGACCATTGACCCCTCAGCTAAGGGAAACAGATAGAGTCTTAGAATTCCTACAGTACAGAAGGAGGCCATTCAGCCATCGGATCTGTACCGACCACAATCCCACCCACTCCCTATTCCCATAACCCTCATTTACCCTGTCAATCCCCCTGATAGAGTCAATTTAGCATGGCTAATCAACCTAACCCGCACATCTTTGGACTGTGGGAGGAAACCGGAGCACCCAGAGGAAACCAATGCAGACACACAGGGAGAAAGTGCAATCTCCACACAGACAGTGACCTGAGGCCGGAACCGAACCTGGGTCCCTGGCGCTGTGAAGCAGCAGTGCTAACCACTGCATCACCGTGCCACCCCATCTTTCCTGCCTACCCTAACTGAATCCTCAATTTTGTATACAATTAGTTCTCCCCTCAGTTCGAAGGAAAATAACCCCAGCCTGTCCCAGTTTTTCTTCATAGCTGCAATTTTCAATCCCTAGCAACATTCTCGTAAATCTCCTCTGCATTCCCTCCACAGCAATTATGTCCGTCCTGTAATATGGCAACCAGACCTGTACACAAAATCCCACTGTGACCTAACCAGCATTACATCCCTTCTTTTATCTTCAATACCTCATCCAAAAGAAAAGCATTCCATATGCTTTCATTATCACCTTATTCACCTGACCTTCCACTTTGAGGGACCTTTGGACATGCACTCCAACTTCTCTCACTTCCTCTATCCATCTCAACATCCTCCAATTTACTGCATATTCCCTAGCTTTCGTTTGCCTTTGCCACATGGATTCCTTTTTAATTCATTCATGGGATGTGGACATCGCTGGCTAGGCCAATATTTATTGCCCATCTCTAATTGTCCAAGAATGTGATAGTGAGCTGCCGCCATTCACGTGGCGTAGGTACACCCACAGTACTTGAGGGAGGTAATGAGCTTCAGGATTTTGACCCAGCAACAGGGAAGGAACAATTTCCAGGTCAGGATGGTGAGTGAATTGGGAGGGTAACTTCCAGGAGGTTGTATTCTCATATGTCTGCTTCCCTTGTCCTTCAGATAGTAGTGGTTATAAATTTGGACGGTGCTGCCTAAGGAGCCTTGGTAAGCTCCTGCAGCGCATCTTGTAGATGGTACACTCTGTTGCCATTGTGCAGTAGTGGAAGGAGCAAATATTTGTAATCAAGCAGGCTACTTTGCCTTGGGTGTTGTCGTCAAGCTTCTTGACTGTTGAGCCCAGGAAAATGGAGAATAGTCCATCACACTCCTGACTTGTGCCAGGCTTTGAGGAGTGAGGAGGCGAGTCACATGCCGCAGGATTCTCAACCTTTGCCCTGCTCTTGTAGCATTATTATTTATAGGGCTAGTCCATTTCAGTTTCTGGTCAATGGTAATCACCCCCAGGATGTTGATAGTGGTGGATTTGGTGATGGTAATGCCATTGAATGCCAAAGGGCAATGGTTAGATTCTCTTTTGTTGACCTGGCACTTGAGGTGCAAATGTTACTTACCGCTTGTCAGCCCAATCCTGGATATTATCCAGTCTTCCTGCATTTGGACATGGACTGCTTCAGTATCTGAGGAGTCATGAATGTTTATAGAATCATAGAATACCTAGACTACCAAAGGAGGCCATTTGGCCCATCAAGTCTGCACCAACTCTCTGACAGAATTGGTGCAGACTCGATGGGCCAAATGTACCTGACCCAGGCCTCCTCTCCCATCCTATCCCCATAACCCCACACATTTACCATGGCTAATCCATCTTGGTAACACTAAGGGGCAACCTGCCATTGCCAATCCACCAAACCTGCACATCTTTGGATGTTGTTGCTGAACATTGCAGCGAACATCCCCACTTCTCATCTTATAATGGAAGGTCATTGATGAAACAGATTGTTGGGCCCAGGATACTACTCCGAGGAACTCCTAAAGTGATGGCCTGGAGTGGAGAGGAGTGATCTTCAATAATGACGACCATCTTGTTTTGTGCCAGGTATGACTCCAAACAGCAGAGAATTTTTCCTGATGATTCCCACTGACTCCAGTTTTGCTCACACTTCTCTGGTTTGAATTCCAGTTGCCACTTTTCTGCCCACTCAATCAAATCATTGATATCATTTTGGAGACAACAGCTATCCTCTTCACTATCAACTACACAGTCAATTTCTGTGTCATCTCAAATATCCTAATCATGTCTCCCACATGCAAATCAAAATCTTTAACTTATTCAACAAATAGCAAGGGGCCCAATACTCAGCCTGGTGGAACTTCACTGGAAATTGCATTCCATTTGCCGAAACATCAACCATTAGATCTTAAGAAATTGGAACAAGAGTAGGCTGTTCGGCCCTCCGAGCCTGCTCCGGCATTCAATAAGATCCATGCCTTTATGTTTTCTGTCACTGAGCCCATTTTTGGATTCAACTTGCCACTTTCCCCTGTATCCAATGGGATTTCACTTTTCTGATCAGTCTGCCATGTGGTAGAAATTACAAGACTTGAGAATTTAAGAACTATGGTGACTCCACCAACACAAAAGGAGCGAGGAAGAAAATAAAATATTAAAAAATCTAATTGGCTTAATTAACAAACAGAAAATCTTATACATTCTAAAAGCATTGCAAATACAAAAAAATTAGACTACTAAATAAGATTAGCACACCTCAAATGATGAATCTAAGTGATGAAGGCTTCCAGGGTCAGGTGCAATGTTGTCATAATTGACCCTGAAAACACTCAAGCAGTAAGGGAGATAGAACATTCACCAGTGCCTTATCAAGACTGGTGGGAGCTGGCATAGATACAAGCAGCACTACATGCATGTGTCATTTTTAGTTGCAAAAAAACTTTGACAAAGTTCTAATGCGTCTGATGGCATATAACCTTGGCAAGATGACTCTTTCATAAGGAAGCTTTGTTTCTCTTCACCCTCACTAAACTGCCAACTGTTGCAAAAGCATTCTGGATTTAGGTACGTGTGTAGGGAAAACAAACTGTCATCACGAGGAGAAGATAATCAGTGAAATTGCGCAGGGATCAGTGCTTCAGCCCCTTGATGTCATTTGCTTTAATGGTCTTATGCAAACCAATTCAAAGTATTAACTTTGTAGAGGATACTAAAATACGAAATGCAGTTGAGTTTAAATTTCTGGAAAGGACTTGGATTTATTTTACAATCCAGCAGACAAATCAACTACTAATAAATGAAAATAATTTGTCACCTCCAGTTCTGTCTATGCCAATTGTCTACTGGCCAACTTCCCATCCTCCCTCTCCCATAAACTTCAGCCAAATCTCTGCTGCTTGTATCCTGGCCCACACCCACGAATTTAGGAGGCATTTAGCAAGTACAGGACTAAAGCTGAAAAAACTCATCCCCATGTTTCAGTGCCTTCAGGGCTTTATCTCTCCCAACTCATTATTGGTCAGAGATTGTATCACAGTGTCAGAGAGGAGGTTTGATGAGGACTTATCTGTTGAGGTAGTATGGGCGGAGATTAGAAATAGGAGAGGAGAGGTCACCCTGTTGGGAGTCTTTTATAGACCTCCTAAAAGTTCTAGAGAGGTTGAGGAAAGGATTGCGGAGTCAATCCTGCTTAGGAGTGAAAGTAATAGGGCAATTGTTATGGGGGATTTTAACTTGACTAATATTGACTGGAATTGTTATAGCTCTAGCTCGTTAGAGGGGTCAGTTTTTGTTCAAAGCGTGCAGGAAGGTTTTTTGACTCAGTATGTAGACAGGCCAACTAGAGGTGAGGCTATATTGGATCTGGTGCTGGGAAATGAGCCAGACCAGGTGCTAGACTTGGAAGTTGGTGTGCATTTTGGTGATAGTGACCACAATTCGGTTACGTTCACCTTAGTGATGGAAAGGGATAGGCATGAACCTCGGGCCAGTGGTTTTAGCTGGGGGAAGGGTAATTATGAGGCTATTAGGAGAGAATTAGGAAACATAGGTTGGACTAGGAGATTACAGGGACTGGGAACGTCCGACATGTGGAGTTTTTTCAAGGAGCAGCTACTGCGAGTCTGTGATAGGTATGTCCCTGTCAGGCAAGGAGGAATTGGTAGGGCTAGGGAACCGTGGTGCACCAAAAAAGTTTCTTTGTTGGTTAAAAAGAAAAAGGAGGCTTATGTTCGGATGAGACGTGAGCACTCGGGTAGTGCACTAGAAAGCTTTAGATTGGCTAAGAGGGAGTTGAAGAGCGAGCTTAGAAGGGCTAAAAGGGGACATGAGAAGACTTTGGCGGATAGGGTTAAAGAGAATCCTAAGGCGTTCTATAGGTATGTCAAGAACAGAAGGTTGGTTAGGGCAAGTTTAGGGCCAGTTATAGATGGCAGAGGGAAGTTATGTGTGGAACCGGAGGAGATTGGTGAAGCATTGAACCAATATTTCTCTTCGGTGTTCACGCAAGGGGACATGAATATAGCTGAGGAGGACACTGGGTTGCAAGGGAGTAGAATAGACAGTATTACAGTTGATAAGGAGGATGTGCAGGATATTCTGGAGGGTCTGAAAATAGATAAATCCCCTGGTCCGGATGGGATTTATCCAAGGATTCTCTGGGAGGCAAGAGAAGTGATTGCAGAGCCTCTGGCTCTGATCTTCAGGTCGTCGTTGGCCTCTGGTATAGTACCAGAAGATTGGAGGTTAGCGAATGTTGTCCCATTGTTTAAGAAGGGGAACAGAGACTTCCCCGGGAATTATAGACCGGTGAGTCTCACTTCTGTTGTCGGCAAGATGTTGGAAAAAATTATAAGGGATAGGATTTATAGTTATTTGGAGAGTAATGAATTGATAGGTGATAGTCAGCATGGTTTTGTGGCAGGTAGGTCGTGCCTTACTAACCTTATTGAGTTTTTTGAGAAAGTGACCAAGGAGGTGGATGGGGGCAAGGCAGTGGACGTGGTATATATGGATTTTAGTAAGGCGTTTGATAAGGTTCACCATGGTAGGCTTCTGCAGAAAATGCAGATGTATGGGATTGGGGGTGATCTAGGAAATTGGATCAGGAATTGGCTAGCGGATAGGAAACAGAGGGTGGTGGTTGATAGTAAATATTCATCATGGAGTGCGGTTACAAGTGGTGTACCTCAGGGATCTGTTTTGGGGCCACTGCTGTTTGCAATATTTATTAATGATCTGGATGAGGGTATAGTTGGGTGGATTAGCAAATTTGCTGATGACACCAAAGTCGGTGGTGTGGTAGACAGTGAGGAAGGGTGTCGTAGTTTGCAGGAAGACTTAGACAGGTTGCAAAGTTGGGCCGAGAGGTGGCGGATGGAGTTTAATGCGGAGAAGTGTGAGGTAATTCACTTTGGTAGGAATAACAGATGTGTTGAGTATAGGGCTAACGGGAGGACTTTGAATAGTGTGGAGGAGCAGAGGGATCTAGGTGTATGTGTGCATAGATCCCTGAAAGTTGGGAATCAAGTAGATAAGGTTGTTAAGAAGGCATATGGTGTCTTGGCGTTTATTGGTAGGGGGATTGAATTTAGGAGTCGTAGCGTTATGTTGCAACTGTACACAACTCTGGTGCGGCCGCACTTGGAGTACTGTGTGCAGTTCTGGTCCCCACATTACAGGAAGGATGTGGAGGCTTTGGAGAGGGTGCAGAGGAGGTTTACCAGGATGTTGCCTGGTATGGAGGGGAGATCCTATGAGGAGAGGCTGAGGGATTTGGGATTGTTTTCGCTGGAAAGGCGGCGGCTAAGAGGGGATCTTATTGAAACATATAAGATGATTAGAGGTTTAGATAGGGTGGATAGTGATAGCCTTTTTCCTCTGATGGAGAAATCCAGCACGAGGGGGCATGGCTTTAAATTGAGGGGGGGTAGTTATAGAACCGATGTCAGGGGTAGGTTCTTTACCCAGAGGGTGGTGAGGGATTGGAATGCCCTGCCAGCATCAGTAGTAAATGCGCCTAGTTTGGGGGCGTTTAAGAGATCCGTAGATAGGTTCATGGACGAAAAGAAATTGGTTTAGGTTGGAGGGTCACAGTTTTTTTTTTAACTGGTCGGTGCAACATCGTGGGCCGAAGGGCCTGTTCTGCGCTGTAATGTTCTAACTCTAACCTCCTCCAGCCTTCAGAGAATGCTGCATTTTGCCTACTCTGGCTTCTGATTCCGATTTCTCGCGCCCTCCATCACTGGCAGTCGTGTCTTCAAACAATTAGATTCCAATCTCAAGAATTCTCCCCAAATCTCTCTACTGTAAAGTCCACTGCTTTGACCAAAATGTTTGACACCTCTAAAATATCACCTTTGTTTGGCTTAGCACCCAACTTTGTCCAACTCAAACATTTTGAGACATCATTTCAGTTAAAAGCACTATATAAAATGTATGTCGTTTTACCGTTATTGCATACTGGGAGAAAATTGAGCAAGGGGACTCTGAAGTACAAAGTCTGATTCCTGTTGTCACAAATGTGAAGAAGCAATTAAAACATTATTGAAGGATGTGGGAGAGGGGGGAGATTGAGAGGGAGGAGCAGGGAAAAGATTAGGAAGAAGTTTCAATTATATAGGGTATTTCATGATCTCTCAGTTTTACAGTCAATGAAGTACTTTTTGAAGTGCTGCAATGGAGGAAACATAGCAGCCAATTTGCACATAGCACACTCCCACAAAGAGCAATGTGATAACAACAAGATCATTTGCTTCTGAGATGTTGATTGAGAGATAAATATTGGCCCAAAATGCTGTGGCTAACTCCCCTGTACTTCTTCAAAATAGTGCCATGGAAAGGGCAGTTTAACATTAATGCGAAAGGCTGCACCTTCGACAAGGCAGCTCTGCCTCATTACAGTTCTGGATTATCAGCCTGGATTTGTGTTCAATGCTCTGGAGTGGCACTTGATCCCATTACTTTCTAACTCTGACAAGAGTCCTGTCAACCAAATGACGGCTGACAACTAATGAGAGGCCAAATGGTCTAAGCTCTTCCTTATTATTTTCTCAGTTATGTCTAAAGAAAACTATAGAGTTGTGAAATGTTAATTACACAAAAGGTATAAATGCAAATGAAAATATGAGATATTGTTTTCTCATCATTTTATTTAAACCTAAAATGTAGGTTTGCCTGGATGAAATACTTAAAAAGTTAAAGATTTTATCAATGGCTTTCCCAGTAAAAAAGGTAATTGAAGCAATAGAACTAAAGACCAAAATGAAAAGGCAGTAGAAGTCTTTTGAATAGTTTTAAGGCAGAGACAGAAACATTCTTGATAAGCAAAGGGATGAAAGGTTATCGGGGGTAGATGGGAATGTGAAATTTGAGATTATCTGTTGCCCCAGAAGTGCGAGCACTTGTAAACTTTCAGCAATTTTGTAATCTTGTATGTTTTTGATTTGATTTATTATTGTCACATGTATTAACAGAGTGAAAAGTATTGTTTCTTGCACGCTATACAGACAAAATATACCACTCTCAGAAGGAAATGAGAGGGTGAGAATGTAGTGTTATAATCATAGCTAGGGTGTAGAGAAAGATCAACTTAATGCAAGGTAAGTCCATTCAAAAGTCTGACAGCAGCAGGGAAGAAGCTGTTCTTGAGTCGGTTGGTACGAGACCTTAGACTTTTGTATCTTTTTCCCGAAGGAAGAAGGTGGAAGAGGGAATGTCCAGGGTGCCTGGGGTCCTTAATTATGCTGGCTGCTTTGCCAGGGCATTGGGAAGTGTAGACAGAGTCAATGGATGGGAGGCTGGTTTGCGTGATGGATTCGGCTACATTCACGACGTTTTGTAGTTCCTAGTGGTCTTGGGAAGAGCAGGAGCCATACCAAGCTGTGATACAACCAGAAAGAATGCTCTCTATGGTGCATCCGTAGAATTTGGAGAGTCGTAGCTGACATGCCAAATTTCCTTAGTCTTTTGGTAAAGTAGAGGCATTGGTGGGCTTTCTTAACTATAGTGTCGGCATGGAGGGACCAGGACAGGTTGTTGGTGATCTGGACACCTAAAATCTTGAAGCTCTCGTCCCTTTCTACTTCGTACCCGTTGATGTAGACAGGGGCATTTTCTCCTTTCCACTTTCTGAAGTCGTATTCAGTGCTTTGGATATTCACTAGTGTTTTATTCAGCACGAGTGAATATCCAAAATTTGCCAGAGATTAATTTTATTATTGTAGCAACACATTGAACCACATCCTGGCATGTGTTGTGTATTGAAAGTTGGAATCCAAGTTTAGATGGAATTCATAACATGAGCTTTGTTTACTCTTTAGCTTTAGAACAAAGCAGCAAATGTCTACTATTGCAGATTTTAAAAAACTGAACACAAAATATACTTTAATCCTTGCAACATTAATTGCAGATCATCAGTTTAAAATTGCATTTATAAAGAAATTATTTACTAGTTATATTAGCTATAATTAAAAGTTAAGTTAAATATCGTAAACATGAGAGAACATGTAAACACCAAGTTAGATTTACACATCTGAACAGAAATTAAATATTCAATATTTAAAGCAACAAGTTGATTTTAGAATTATCCTAATTTTGCTTCGGACTGAAAATTAATATTTCAGATCTCTGTAGTCTTCCCAAGTCAATTCAGCAATTACACTTCAGCAGGAAGACCGTGTATCTAACGAGAGGCAGTATTTCAGATTGGTTCTGAAGTAATTCAACACCAAGTGATCACTGAAAAGTGTGTCAAGGCAATAAGAGATTTTCTGTCCTGCCCCATAAATGGGAGGGTCCTTTTGGGCAATTAAGTATTTATTCAGTCATCGAATCAGAATTTTCTCAGGAGCCTCAGAAAATTTGGCATGTCTGCTACAACTCTCCAACTTTTATAGATGCACCAGAGAAAGCATCCTTCCCAGATGTATTACAGCTTGGTACAGCTCCTGCTCTGACCAAGGCCACAAGAAACTACAAAGGGTTGTGAATACAAACCAGCCTCCTATCCATCCACTCTGTCCACACTTCCCACTGTCTTGGAAAAGCAGCCAGCATAATCAAGGACCTCACATACCCTGGACATTCTCTCTTCCACCTTCTACCGTTGGGAAAAAGATACAAAAGTCTGAGATCACGTACCAACCGACTCAAGAACAGTTTCCTCCCGGCTGCCAGACTTTTGAATGGGCCTACCATATATTAATCTAATCTTTCCCTACACCCTAGCTATGACTAACACAATATTCTCCACCCTCTCCTTCTCCCCTATGTACTCTATGAAGGGTAGGTTTTGTCTGTATAGCACGCAAGAAGCAATGCTTTTTACTATATCCCAATACATGTGACAATAATAAATCAAATCAGAAATAACACAAATGGAAATCTTTTAGTCCTCTGGCTTGTCTCAATGCAGGCTGTTGAATGGAGCCACCTAATCTAATTCTATTCCCTGTCCTTTAACTGCATCATTGAGAAAACTAAAATTGTGCGAATTCCAGAAAGATAGAAAAGTTAAAAAGTTACACTGAACACCTCATAATCAATCCTTTAGCCAAGAGAAGTTTGACTTACCTAAAGCTTTGGCTTTCTTCTTTTCTGGAGCTTTTTTCTGATCCTTGTTGTTTGGAACATCTCCATTCTCTTTCACATCTTCTACTCGAGCCTCAGCCTTCACAACCTTTTCAATCTCTTCATTCATACCTCCACATTCAATCTCCCGCACACCATTCCTCAGAGGCTCAGTGTTAACGCATTTCTCCGCTTCTTCCATTTCAGGAGATTCCTCAGGCTGCACAACAGAACAATGCTCAGCCAGGTTGCAGCAATATGTGTTCAGTATATCTTCAAGCTGTCTACTAAGCTCATCTGAGACATCAGCTGTTGAAGATTCAGGCTGGAGGGTATCCAAGCCATCTCCAGCAGGAGTTTCTTGACCAACTAATGATCCCTCGCAGCCATCTCCTGCAGTTGTTCCATTCAGTACATCTTCACTGTTACTTACATTATCATGGCTTTGAGCAAGCCCATTCTGATCACCAGACTTTTTGCAGGTTTGATAATTGGCTTCAGGTCCAGCAGCAACAACACTGAGACAGTCCTCTCTACCAGCAGGGTCTGCCCTCTCTGCTGCTACACCATCAACCACTGGTGTCTCATGACCATCAGCAGATGGACTGAACTTACTTTCAGAATCTTGATTCTTCATAGTTTACTGAATAAAAACCTGCACAGAAACAAAAGGAAAGGAATTACCTGGTAGAATGCAATACTTATTAAAATTACAACTAAAGTCAAATATTCCAGCCAACCAATAATAACACTTACAAAGAACAATACAGCACAGGAACAGGCCCTTCGGCCCTCCAAGCCCGCGCCGCTCCCTGGTCCAAACTAGACCATTCTTTTGTATCCCTCCATTCCCACTCCGTTCATATGGCTATCTAGATAAGTCTTAAACGTTCCCAGTGTGTCCGCCTCCACCAGCTTGCCCGGCAGCGCATTCCAGGCCCCCACCACCCTCTGTGTAAAATACGTCCTTCTGATATCAGTGTTAAACCTCCCCCCCCCTCACCTTGAACCGATGACCCCTCGTGAACGTCACCACCGACCTGGGAAAAAGCTTCCCACCGTTCACCCTATCTATGCCTTTCATAACTTTATATACCTCTATTAGGTCACCCCTCATCCTCCGTCTTTCCAGTGAGAACAACCCCAGTTTACCCAATCTCTCCTCATAATTAAGCCCTTCCATACCAGGCAACATCCTGGTAAACCTCCTCTGCACTCTCTCTAAAGCCTCCACGTCCTTTTGGTAGTGTGGCGACCAGAACTGGGCCCAGTATTCCAAATGTGGCCGAACCAATGTTCTATACAACTGCAACATCAGACCCCAACTTTTATACTCAATGCCCCGTCCTATAGAGGCAAGCATGCCATATGCCTTATTCACTACCTTCTCCACCCGTGACGTCACCTTCAAGGATCTGTGGACTTGCACACCCAGGTCCCTCTGCGTATCTACACCCTTTATGGTTCTGCCATTTATCATATAGCTCCCCCCTACATTAGTTCTACCAAAATGCATCACTTCGCATTTATCTGGATTGAACTCCATCTGCCATTTCTTTGCCCAAATTTCCAGCCTATCTGTATCCTTCTGTAGCCTCTGACAATGTTATAGAACATAGAACAGTACAGCACAGACAACCACGATGTTGTGCCGAGCTTTATCTGAAACCAAGATCAAGCTATCCCACTCCCTATCATCCTGGTGTGCTCCATGTGCCTATCCAATAACCACTTAAATGTTCCTAAAGTGTCTGACTCCACGATCACTGCAGGCCGTCCATTCCACACCCCAACCACTCTCTGCGTAAAGAACCTACCTCTCATATGCTTCCTATATCTCCCACCACAAACCCTATAGTTATGCCCCCTTGTAATAGCTCCATCCACCCGAGGAAATAGTCTTTGAACATTCACTCTATCTATCCCCTTCATCATTTTATAAACCTCTATTAAGTCTCCCCTCAGCCTCCTCCGCTCCAGAGAGAACAGCCCTAGCTCCCTCAACCTTTCCTCATAAGACCTACCCTCCAAACCAGGCAGCATCCTGGTAAATCTCCTCTGCACTCTTTCCAGCGCTTCCACATCCTTCTTATAGTGAGGTGACCAGAACTGCACACAATATTCCAAATGTGGTCTCACCAAGGTCCTGTACAGTTGCAGCATAACCCCACGGCTCTTAAACTCCAACCCCCTGTTAATAAAAGCTAACACACTATAGGCCTTCTTCACAGCTCTATCCACTTGAGTGGCAACCTTTAGAGATCTGTGGATATGGACCCCAAGATCTCTCTGTTCCTCCACACTCTTCAGAACCCTACCTTTGACCCTGTAATCCACATTTAAATTAGTCCTACCAAAATGAATCACCTCACATTTGTCAGGGTAAAACTCCATTTGCCATTTTTCAGCCCAGCTTTGCATCCTATCTATGTCTCTTTGCAGCCGACAACAGCCCTCCACCTCATCCACTACTCCACCAATCTTGGTGTCATCAGCAAATTTACTGATCCACCCTTCAGCCCCCTCCTCTAAGTCATTAATAAAAATCACAAAGAGCAGAGGACCAAGCACTGATCCCTGTGGCACTCCACTAGCAAACTGCCTCCAATCCGAAAATTTTCCATCCACCACCACCCTCTGTCTTCGATCAGACAGCCAGTCACCTATCCAATCTGGCCAACTTTCCCTCTATCCCACACCCCCTCACTTTCATCATAAGCTGACCATGGGGGACCTTATCAAACGCCTTACTAAAATCCATGTATATGACATCAACTGCCCTACCTTCATCAACACACTTAGTTACCACCTCAAAAAATTCAATCAAATTTGTGAGACACGACTTGCCCTTCACGAATCAGTGCTGACTATCCCGGATTAATCCGCATCTTTCTAAATGGTCGTAAAGCCCATCCCCAAGGACCTTTTCCATCAATTTACCGAAGAAAGACTAACCGGTCTATAATTACCAGGGCCATTTCTATTCCCTTTCTTAAACAGAGGAACAACATTCGCCATTCTCCAGTCCTCTGGCACCATCCCCGTGGACAGTGAGGACCCAAAGATCAAAGCCAAAGGCTCTGCAATCTCATCCCTTGCCTCCCAAAGAATCCTAGGATATATTTCATCCACCCATCTAGCCACCTCCCCTTTTATCCCATGAGATCCAATCTTTTGCACCAACCTACCATGAGGGACTTTGTCAAACGCTTTACTAAAGTCCATATAGACGACATCCACGGCCCTTCCTTCGTCAACCATTCTAGTCACTTCTTCAAAAAACTCCACCAGGTTAGTGAGGCATGACCTCCCTCTCACAAAACCATGCTGACTATCGTTAATGAGTTTATTCCTTTCTAAATGCGCATACATCCTATCTCTAAGAATCTTCTCCAACAACTTCCCTACCACGGATGTCAAGCTCACCAGCCTATAATTTCCCAGGTTATCCTTCCTACCCTTCTTAAATAACGGGACCACATTAGCTATCCTCCAATCCTCTGGGACCTCACCTGTGTCCAGTGACGAGACACTTCAAAAGTAACTGTTTCAAGATTGGAACAATTAATTCCAAAGTTACTCTGCATTAAGTAAATTCTGTACTTGCAAAATTTGATAGAACTTGCTGCCTACGAGAGTGATAGAAGCAAATATGATCAATGATTTCAAAAGGAAACTACATGGACACTTGAGGAAAAGACGACTGCTGGGCTACAGGTATATGGTAACAGAATGGGTGTAAGGGATGTGAGCAAGCTCGCTGTCGTTTTTTCAAAACCTACACTTATGGATGTGATGTACATGGACTTCCAAACTTTGAGAAGTTAAAATACAGAAGATTAGAAAATATTACAAGATGTGGAGCTAGGGGAAAGGTAGCAAAATGGATTGAAATTGATTAATAGGGGATCTCTCAGAAGGGTGGCAGCCCATGGGATCTATTAGAACAAAGAACAAAGAAAGTTACAGCACAGGAACAGGCTCTTCAGCCATCCAAACCTGCACCGACCATGCTGCCCGACTGAACTAAAATCCCCTCCCTTCCGGGGACCATATTCCTCTATGCCCATCCTATTCATGCATTTGTCAAGACGCCTCTTAAAAGTCTGCTTCCACTACCTCCCCCGGCAACGGGTTCCAGACACCCACCACCCTGTGTAAAAAATCTGCCTCGTACATGGTTGGTAAACTGATGGAGAAGATCCTGAGGGACAGGATATATGAGCATTGAGAGAGGTTTAGTATGCTCAAGAATACTCAGCATGGCTTTGTCAAGGGCAGATCGTGCCTTACAAGTCTGGTGGAGTTATTCGAAAATGTGACTAAACACATTGACGAAGGGAAGGCGGTAGATGTGGTTTATATGGATTTTAGCAAGGCGTTCGATAAGGTCCCCCATGCAAGGCTTCTAGAAAAAGCGAGAGGGCATGGGATCCAAGGGGCTGCCCAGAGGAGGCAGAGAGTGGGTATAGATGGGTCTTTTTCTAAATGGAGGTCGGTCACCAGTGGTGTGCCCCAGGGATCTGTTCTGGGACCCTTGCTGTTTGTCATTTTCATAAATGACCTGGACGAGGAAGCGGAGGGATGGGTTGGTAAGTTTGCCGACGGCACGAAGGTTGGTGGGGTTGTGGATAGTCTGGAGGGATGTCAGAAGTTACAGAGGGACATGGATAGGATGCAAGACTGGGCGGACAAGTGGCAGATGGACTTCAACCCAGATAAATGCGTCGTGGTCCATTTTGGTAGGTCAAATGGGATGAAGGAGTACAATATAAAGGGAAAGACTCTTAGTACTGTAGAGGATCAGAACGACCTTGGGGTCCGGCTCCATAGGACTCTGAAATCGGCTCCGCAGGTGGAGGAGGTGGTTCAGAAGGCGTATGGTGTGCTGGCCTTTATCAATCAAGGGATTAAGTTTAGGAGTCCAGGGATAATGATGCAGCTATACAAGACCCTCGTCAGACCCCACTTGGAGTACTGTGCTCAGTTTTGGTCGCCTCACTCTCGGAAGGAGGTGGAAAAGATTGAAAGGGTGCAGAGGAGATTTACAACGATGTTGCCTGGATTGAGTGGCATGCCTTATGAGGATAGGCTGAGGGAGCTCGGTCTTTTCTCCTTGGAGAGACGAAGG
The DNA here is from genome assembly GCF_964213995.1 of Mustelus asterias. Taxonomy (NCBI): domain Eukaryota; kingdom Metazoa; phylum Chordata; class Chondrichthyes; order Carcharhiniformes; family Triakidae; genus Mustelus; species Mustelus asterias. The sequence continues at coordinate 81,527,602 of NC_135821.1, forward strand.
ATGGGAGGAGACCTAATAGAGGTGTATAAGATGTTGAGAGGCATAGATCAGGTGGACTCTCAGAGGCTTTTTCCCAGGGTGGAAATGTCTGCTACGAGAGGACACAGGTTTAGGGTGCTGGGGGGTAGGTACAGGGGAGATGTTAGGGGTAAGTTTTTCACACAGAGGGCGGTGGGCGAGTGGAATTGGCTGCCGTCAGTGGTGGTGGAGGCGAACTCAATAGGGTCTTTTAAGAGACTCCTGGATGAGTACATGGAGCGTAATAGGGTGGAGGGTTATAGGTAGGTCCAGAAGGTAGGGATGTGTTCAGCACAACTTGTGGGCCGAAGGGCCTGTTTGTGCTGTAGTTTTTCTATGTTTCTACATCTCCTTTAAACCTTGCCCCTCGCACCGTAAACCTATGTCCCCTAGTAACTGACTCTTCCACCCTGGGAAAAAGCTCCTGACTATCCATTCTGTCCATGCCTCTCATTATCTTGTAGACTTCTATCAGGTCGCCCCTCAACCTCCGTCGTTCCAGAGAGAACAAACCAAGTTTCTCCGACCTCTCTTCATAGCTAATGCCCTCCAAACCAGGCAACATCCTGGTAAATCTTTTCTGTACCCTCTCCAAAGCATCCACATCCTTCTGATAGTATGGTGACCAAAATTGAACATTACATTCCAAGTACGGCCTAAGGTTCTATAAAGCTGCAACATGACTTGCCAATTTTTAAACTCAATGCCCTGGCCGATGAAGGCAAGCATGCTGTATGCCTTCTTGACTACCTTCTCCACCTGCATTGCCACTTTCAGTGACCTGTGTACCTGTACACCCGGATCCCTTTGCCTATCAATATTCCTAAGGGTTCTGCCATTTACTGTATATTTTCTATCTGTATTAGACCTTCCAAAATGCATTACCTCACATTTGTCCAGACTAAACTCCATTTGCCATCTCTCCGCCCAATCTCCAACTGATCCATATCCTGCTGTATCCTTTGATGTTCCTCATCGCTATCCGCAAATCCACCAACCTTTGTGTCGTCCGCAAACTTACTAATCAAACCAGTTACATTTTCCTCCAATTCATTTATATATATTACAAACAGCAACGGTCCCAGCACTGATCCCTGAGGAACGCCACTTGTCACAGCCCTCCATTCAGAAACGCACCCTTCCACTGCTACCCTGTCTTCTTTGACCGAGCCAGTTTTGCATCCACCTTGCCATCTCACCTCTGATCCCTCTTACTCTGCACAAGTACTTGAATACAAAGCTAGAAATATTAGTGGCCAAATTTGCAGACTAAAGTAAAATAAGAATCAAAGCAAGAAATCCCAAGTACCAAAGAAAGTTGCCAATGGACATTGGTAAAATGGTGGATAGGGAAATTTGGCAGATAGCTATCAACGTTACTAAGTGAGAGAAGGCACATTTTGGTTATATAAAGAATACATTGAAAAAAGAAAGGCTGTATTATAAGGAATAGTAAATGGACTTAAGGACCTGGTTCAAAAGACGTGAAAAATAGCACCTCAAGCAGCTCAGGTAATTAGAAACAGCCAATTAAATAATGGGCTTTATAACATAGAAAGAAAGGGCTAGATACAATGACGAAACAATACAGAATCTAACTATAACCATATTGGAAGCGTACCTTTGGGTTCTATACTACAGGAAGGGTGTTGAGGTAAGAGAGGGGGTGCTGTTATCTTGTTAGGGAGTGTTAACATTTAAAGAAGAAATCTGAACACCAATTAACTGACAGAACTATGCCAACAAAAACAAATTTTATTGTAAATAAACACATTAAAAACAATCACCACCAACTTATCACTTGAGCTTATAAAGGCCCATCGAGTCTGCACCAACACATTAGAAACACCCGAACTTCTACCTGATCCCATCTGCCAGCACTTGGCCCATACCTCTGAATGTTATGATGTGCCAAGTACTCATCCAGATACTTTTTAAAAGGGTGTGAAGCAAACCGCCTCCACCACCTTCCCAGGCAGTGCGCTCCAGACTGTCACCACCCTCTGAGTAAAAAAGTTTAACCTCACATCCCCCGTACCCTCCTGCCCCTCATCTTGAACCTATGCCCTCTTGTGACTGACTCTTCAACTAAGAAGAATAGCTGCTCCTTATTCACTTGCCCATGTCTCTCAATCTTGAGCACCTTGATCAGGTCACCCCTCAGTCTTCTCTGCTCCAAAGAAAACAACCCAAGCCTATCCAACCTCTCTTCATAACTTAAATGTTCCATCCCAGGCAGCATCCTGGTAAATCTCCTCTGCATCCCTTCCAGTGTGATCACGTCCTTCCAATAATGTGGCGACCAGAACTTCACACAGTACTCAAGCTGTGGTCTCACCAAAGTTCTATACAATTCCAACATGGTTTCCCTGCTTTTGTAATCTATGCATCGATTGATAAAGGCAAGTGTCCTATATACCTTTTTCACCACCCTAACATGCCCTTCCACTTTCAGACATCTATGGACAAACATGCCAAGATCCCTTTGTTCCACAGAATTTATTAGTGTCCTACTATTCATTGAATACTTACTTGTCAAATTATTCCTTCCAAAATGTATCACCTCACACTTTTCAGGGTTAAATTCCACCTGCCACTTATCTGCCCATTTGACTATTCCGTCTACATCTTGTAGTCCAAGACACTCCGCCTCACTGTTAACCATCCATCCAATCTTTGTGTCATTCGCAAACTTACTAATCCTACCCCCCACATAGTCATCATGTCATTTATATAAATGACACAATTAACAGGGGGCCCAACACAGATCCTTGTGGTACACCACTGGACACTGGCTTCCAGTCACTAAAGCATCCTTCAGTTATCACCCTCTGTCCCCTACAACTGAGCCAATTTTGAATCCACCTTATCAAACTAACCTGTATCCCATGCGAATTTACTTTCTTTAGGTGGAGAAGGTGGTGAAGAAGGCATATGGTATGCTTGCCTTTATAGGACGGGGTATAGAGTATAAAAGCTGGAGTCTGATGATGCAATTGTATAGAACGCTGGTTAGGCCACATTTGGAGTACTGCGTCCAGTTCTGGTCGCCGCACTACCAGAAGGACGTGAAGGCATTGGAGAGAGTGCAGAGAAGGTTTACCAGGATGTTGCCTGGTATGGAGGGTCTGCGGTTGTTCTCCTTGGAAAGACAGAGAATGAGGGGAGATCTAATAGAGGTATACAAGATTATGAAGGGTATAGATAGGGTGAACAGTGGGAAGCTTTTTCCCAGGTCGGAGGTGACGATCACGAGGGGTCACGGGCTCAAGCTGAGAGGGGCGAAGTATAACTCAGACATCAGAGGGACATTTTTTACACAGAGGGTGGTGGGGGCCTGGAATGCGCTGCCAAGTAGGGTGGTGGAGGCAGGCACGCTAACATCGTTTAAGACTTACCTGGATAGTCACATGAGCAGCCTGGGAATGGAGGGATACAAACGATTGGTCTAGTTGGACCAAGGAGCGGCACAGGCTTGGAGGGCCGAAGGGCCTGTTTCCTGTGCTGTACTGTTCTTTGTTCTTTTACAAGTCTCCCATGTGGGACCTTGACAAAGGCTTTACTGAAATCCATATAAACTACATCCACTGCACTGCCTTTGTCTCGGCCATACTAAATAGCTCCTTAGTGACAGGAGGATTAGGAGGATAAATATGTGGGGTTGTGGGGATAGCGCCTGGGTGAGATTGTTGTTGGTGTAGGCTTGATGAGCTGAATGGCTTTCTTCTGTAATGATTCAATAAGAGCGAGCCATCAGTAAAGAATGCGAAGAGTGAGAGACGAGACTTCAACAGCCCAGCCTTCAAGACCATTATCCCAACAAAACCCATCTCCAAAGTCTTTGGCCTGGGACTCAGCTCCTCCCTCTGTGGCTGGATCCTGGACTTAGAAAGAAACATAGAAACCCTACAGTACAGAAAGAGGCCATTCGGCCCATCGAGTCTGCACCAACCACAATCCCACCCAGGCCCTACCCCCATATCTCTACATACTTTACCCGCTAATGCCTCTAATCTATGCATCCCAGGACACAGAGGCAATTTTAGCATGGCCAATCAACCTAACCCGCACATCTTTGGACTGTGGGAGGAAACCGGAGTACCCGGAGGAAACCCACGCAGACACGAGGAGAATGTGCAAACTCCACACAGACAGTGACCCAAGCCAGGAATCAAACCCAGGTCCCTGGAGCTGTGAAGCAGCAGTGCTAACCACTGTGCTACCGTGCTGCCCCACGGGCCACAATCAGTAAGGATAGGTCCATGATTATCCTCAACACTGGTACCCCACAGGGCTATGTTCTCAGCCCCCTACTATACTCCTTATACACCTATGACTGTGTGGCCAAATTCCCCACCAACTCGATTTTCAAGTTTGCTGATGGCACCACTGTAGTGGGTCGGATCTCAAACAATGATGAGATGAAAAGAGATGGAGAATCTGGTGAAATGGTATGATGACAATAATCTCTCCCTCAATGTCAACAAAACGAAAGAGATAGTCATCGACTTCAGGAAGTGGAGTGGAAAACATGCTCCTGTCTACATCAACGGTGAAGAAGTGGAAATGATCGTGAGCTTCCAGTTTCAAGGTGTTCAGATCACCAACAACCTGTCCTGGTCCATTCCTCGCCGACACTATAGTAAAGAAAGCCTACCAACACCTCTACTTTCTCAGAAGACCAAGGAAATTTGGCATGTCTGCTACAACTCTCACCAAATTTTACAGATGCACCATAGAAAGCATCCTTTCCGGATGTATCACAGCTTGGTATGGCTCCTGCTCTAACCAAGACCGCAAAAAACGATGAAGGGTTGTGAACGTAGCCCAATCCATCACACAAACCAGCCTCCCATTCATTGACTCCGTCTATACTTCCTGGTACCTCGGAAAAGCAGTTGGCATAATCAAAGACCCCACTTACCTTGGACATATTCTCTTCCACTTTCTTCCATCGAGAAAAAGATACAAAAGTCTGAGAATATGTACCAGGCGACTCAAGAACTGCCTTTTTCTTCCCTGCTGCCATCAGACCTTTGAATGGACCTATCATATATTAAACTAAACTCTTCACCCTATTTGCAACTGTAACACTATATTCTGCACCCTCTCCTTTCCTTCTCCCCTATGTACTCTGTGAATAGCATGTTTTGTCTGTATAGTGTGCAAGAAACAATATTTTTCATTGTATCCCAATATGTGACAATAATAAATCAAATAAACAGCGTGGAGAAAGTGGCAAGAATTCAATGAAGAGTCCGGAGAGAGGGGCAAGATTAAAAAAGTAACATCACTGTGATGAGTTATTACACTAAGCCATGGTAGTAAGTATGCTCACCACCTGTGGAATATTCCTCGTGTGATGTGGGAAGGATGCGATCATTTTTTAAAATTGGCAAGTCATGTTGCAGCTTTATAGAATCTTAGTTAGGCCACTCTTGGAATATAGTGTTCAATTCTGGTCGCCACACTACCAGAAGAATGTGGAAGCTTTGGAGAGGGTACAGAAAAGATTTACCAGGATGTTGCCTGGTATGGAGGGCATTAGCTATGAGGAGAGATTGGAGAAAATTGGTTTGTTCTCACTGGAACGACGAAGATTGAGGGGCGACCTGATAGAAGTCTACAAGATTATGAGGGGAATGGACAGAGTGGATAGTCAGAAGCGTCAATTACTAGGGGGCATAGGTTTAAAGTGCGACGGGGCAAGGTTTAAAGGAGATGTACGAAGCAAGTTTTTTTTTTTTACAAAGAGGGTGGTGGGTGCCTGGAACTCGCTGCAGGAGGTGGTAGTGGAAGCAGATACGATAGTGACTTTTAAGGGGTGTCTTGACAAGTACATGAATAGAATGGGAATAGAGAGATATGGTCCCCAGAAGGGTAGGGGGTTTTACTTCAGACAGGCAGCATGGTCGGTGCAAGCTTGGAGGGCTGAAGGGCCTGTTCCTGTGCTGTAATTTCCTTTGTTCTTTGTGGATAGCACGTACAGTGAAGTGGTCAAACTACAGGTAAGGAGGGCAAAGGCAGAATGGGAGCAGATGACCACCACAGTGAAAGCACTAGGCAGATAGTGCAGGAGTCTCCTGAGTCCATCCCCATCTTTTCCATTTTGGATACTGTTGGGAAACGTGGTGTCTCTGGGGAATCCAGCAAGAGCCAGGTAGGTGGCAACACGAGGGGCTCAGCTGCATGGGAGGGGGCAGGCAACGGAGGGAGGAGTAAAAAGAGTTGGAGCGCAATAGTGAGAGGGAATTCTGTGATTAAGGGGAACAGATTGGTGTTTCTGTGGCAGCAGACATGACATGAAGATGGGATGTTGCCTCCCTGATGCCAGGATCAGGGATATCCCTGAGCTGCTGTTAGACATTCTGATGGGCAAGGGTGATCCATATCGGTACCAATGATGTAACTCAGAGGGATGAGGTCCTGAAAGCAGAATATAAGGAGCTAGGAAATAAATTAAAAAGGACTACAAAGGTAGTAATCTCAGAATTACTCAGTGCCACATGCTAGCGAGTGCAGCAATAAGAGGATAGATCAAATGAATCCATGCAGGAGAGATGGTGTAAGAGGAGATACTTGGATTCCTGAGGCATTCGGATCAATTCAGCAGAAGACAGGTTTGTACAACCTGGATGGGTTGCATCCCAGCAAGACCAGGGCCAATCTCCTTACAGGGATATTTGCTCCTGCTGTTGGGGAGGGTTTGAATTGTTGAAGAATGTTTAGAGTGACAGGGAGTTGGGAATCTGAGGAAGGAGACACAAACAAGAAACAAAGATAGAAATGAAAGACAAGAAAAGTAGAAAGCAAACATGGAAGGCTGGGGAAACAAAGGCTGGCAACAAATAGGACCATAGTACAAAAAACTGCAAAAATGTTAAAAAGACAAGTCTAAAGGCACTACATCTAAATGCATGGAGCATTCACAATAAGGTAGACAAAGTAACAACACAAATTGATAAACAAGGGTCTGATATGGAGACATGGCTAGAAGGTAATCAGGCTGGGAACTAAACATCTGATATTTAGACAGGACAGGCAGAAAGGGAGGTGGGACGGCGTTGTCAGTTAAGGATGGAATGAGTGCAGTGGTGAGTGGACGGTGGCTCAGAAAATCTAGATGTAGATTCAGGCTCGGTAGAGCAACATGGGGCAGACAACAGTAGTGGGAGTTGTGCATAGGTCTCTAAACAGTAGTGGCAAAGTAAGGGCTAGCATTAAACTGGAAATGTGAGATGCATATAACAAGGGTGCTAAGTAATCATGGATGACTTGAATCTACATATAGATTGGGCAAATCAAATTAGCAACAATGTCGGGCAGGGGGATTCCTGGAGTTGAGAAACCAACTAGGGAACATGGTATCCCAGATTTGATATTATGCGAAGAGGACGAGTTAATTAATAATCTTGGAGTGCAGGGCCCTTTAAAGAACCATGACCATGAAAACAGGATACTTCATTAGGATGGAAAGTGAAGAGGTCCGATCCGAAATTAGTGTCCTAAATCGAAACAAAGGAAACTACGAGTGCTTGATTTGCGAGTTGGCGAAAATATATTGGGGAACTTAATTAAAAGGCATAATGAACTAATGTATGCATTGCAACAGTTATGCATTCCTTTCTGTGCAAAAACACAACATGTGGCATAACCATGGCCAGCAAAAGAAATTAAGGATAGTTTATATATAAAGTTGTTAGAAAAAGTAGCAAGCCTGAGGATTGGGAGCAGTTCAGAATTCAGCAAAGGAGGATAAAGAGATTGATTAAGAGGGGAAAAATAGAGTACAAGAGTAAGCATGGAAGTAACATAAAAGTGGACTGCAAATGACTAAGTAAAAAGATTAGTGAAGCTATTCCAAATTGGGAGAATTTATAATGGAGAACAAGGAAGTGGCAGAATAATTAAACAATTACTTTTGTTCTGTCTTCAAGGAGGAAGACACAAATATCCTCCTAGAGATGCTAGGGAACCAAGAGTCTAGTATTACATAATCCAGGTCAGAAACACCAAGGTATTTCATGAAGTCAGCCTAGACCATAAGTTTTGCACTTTGAATTTTGCTAGGATATGATTCAAATGACCCACCATGGAGCTTTTATCAAAGTTTATCTAAGAATACAGTCAACACAAAGAAAATCAGCAATAGCTTTTACCAATTAGAAACAAGAAAAAAAACAACCATAATATTGTATAAACTTTAATAACTAAACACACTGTTCCCATACAATAAACATATACCTGCCACAGGTTTAGCCCAGAAAATAAGAATGCTCACGTGATTTTGGAACTTAGCCCTTTGAAACGGACTTCCCAGCTTTGTAACTTCCAGCAGACCTCAAGGTAGAGATAAAGCCACTGCTGGCCTCTAGCTAGCAAACCACTGCAAGAGACAGAGGCAATCCTTACCTCTCATTACTAGCTAGAGAACTATTATTACTAGGGGGCACAGGTTTAAGGTGCAAGGGGCAAGGTTTAAAAGAGATGTACGAGGCAAGTTTTTTTGAGGGCAGTGGGTGCCTGGAACTCGCTGCCGGGGGAGGCAGCGGAAGCAGATACGATAGTGACTTTTAAGAGGCGTCTTGACAAATACATGAATAGGATGGGAATAGAGGGATATGGTCCCCGGAAGGGTAGGGGGTTTTAGTTAAGTCGGGCAGCATGGTCGGTGCAGGCTTGGAGGGCCAAAGGGCCTTCCCTGTGCTGTAATTTTCTTTGTTCAAACTATCGACAGCAGAATTTTCACTCCAGGGAGAAGCTAGAAAACTTACTTCCAGTCTGCTGCCCAACCAAACAGCTTCTAACTAAAACAGCAGCCAAACTTCAAGTAAAAGAACTCGCCACCTGACCTGTCAATCATACTTCCCCCTAACAATTCAAAAAGGTCAAACTCGCTAAGCTCCAGGACATCATATGTGACCCAGGTTAAAAAGAAACAAAATCCCATTTAAACCATTCAAGCTGCAATAAAAGGACATCTAATCAGGCAGCTTGGTGCCAATAACAAAAACAAAAGGCTTGGTTACAAACTGCAGAGAACATAATATAAAAAATACATTTCTTAAAGGAACAGTAGTGTCACAAGTGAGATGGAGGAATTGAAGAAAATTACAAGAAAAACAGCGCTGACGAAGGGTCATCCAGACTCGAAACATTGGCTCTATTCTCTCCCCACAGATGCTGTCAGGCCTGCTGAGATTTTTCTATTTTTGTTTTAGATTCCAGCATCCGCAGTATTTTGCTTTTAATGAGAAAAAACAGGGTTGGAAAAATGAGTCGATAAATTCCAAAGTTCTGATAATCTACATCCCAGGGTATGAAAGAGGGCAGCCATGGAAACCATGGATGTGTTGGTTGTCACCTTTTAAAATTCTGTAGATTCTGGAACAGTGGCAACAGAACCATATAGGTTTACAGCATGGAAACAGGCCCTTCAGCCCAACTTGTTCATGCCGCCCAGTTTTTACCACTAAGCTAGTCTCAATTGCCCACACTTCGCTCATATTCCTCTATACCAATCTTACCCATGCAACTGTCTAATTGCTTTTTAAAACACAAAATTGTACCCGCCTCTACTACTGCCTCTGGCAGCTCATTCCAGACACTCACCAACCTCTGAAAAAATAATTTAGGATCTCACTCATCTCCTGTGGATCCACACACAGATGACCTTGTTGATCCTTAAGAGGCCCTACTCTCTCCCTAGTTTTTCTTTTGCTGTTTATATATTGGTAGAGCTCTTTGGATTCTCCTTTGCCTCATCCGCCAAAGCAATCTCATGTCCTCTTTTTGCCTTCCTGATTTCTCTCAACTCTACTCTGACAACTTCTATACTCTTCAAGGGAGCCACTTGACTCCAGCTGCCTATGCATATCATATGCCTCCTTCTTATTTTAGACCAAGGCCTCAATATCCCGAGTCATCCAGGGTTCTCTACTTCTACCAGCCTTGCCCTTCACTCAAAAGGGAATGTGCTTACCCTGAAGCCACTTACCAGACGTTCCTTTGCCTGCCCACAGGCTCCCCCAATTAATTTTTGGAAGTTCCTGTCTGATACCATCAAAATTGGCCTTGCCCCAATTTAGAATTTTAACTTTTGGGCCAGACCTATCATTCTCCATAGCAATCTTAAAATTAATGGAATTATGGTCACTGGTCCCAAAGTAATCTCTCACTAACACTTCTGTCACCTGCCTTTATTTCCCAAGGAGGTTAAGTTTTGCCCCCTCTCTAGTCGGGCCATCCACATACTGAATGAGAAATTCCTCCTGAACACACACAATAAATTTCTCTCCATCCAAGCCCCTAATGCTATGGCTGTGCCAGTTAATCTTGGGAAAGTTAAAGTCCCCTACTATTACCATCCTATTTTTCTTGCAGCTATATATACACAGATTGGAGGGTGGCAAATTCACCTTGCTATTTAAGGAGCAAGTGAGAAAGACGTAAAACAAGGGACTACAGACTGATAAGCTCCATCAGTAGAACATAGAACAGTACAGCACAGAACAGGCCCTTCGGCCCACGATGTTGTGCCGAGCTTTATCTGAAACCAAGATCAAGCTACCCCATTCCCTATCATCCTGGTGTGCTCCATGTGCCTATCCAATAACCGCTTAAATGTTCCTAAAGCGTCTGACTCCACTATCACTGCAGGCAGTCCATTCCACACCCCAACCACTCTCTGAGTAAGAACATAAGAACATAAGAAATAGGAGCAGGAGTAGGCCATCTAGCCTCTCGAGCCTGCCCCGCCATTCAATAAGATCATGGCTGATCTGAAGTGGATCAGTTCCACTTACCCGCCTGATCCCGATAACCCCTAATTCCCTTACCGATCAGGAATCCATCTATCCGTGATTTAAACATATACAACGAGGTAGCCTCCACCACTTCAGTGGGCAGAGAATTCCAGAGATTCACCACCCTCTGAGAGAAGAAGTTCCTCCTCAACTCTGTCCTAAACCGACCCCCCTTTATTTTGAGGCTGTGCCCTCTAGTTCTAGTTTCCTTTCTAAGTGGAAAGAATCTCTCCATCTCTACCCTAACCAGCCCCTTCATTATCTTATAGGTCTCTATGAGATCCCCCCTCAGCCTTCTAAATTCAACGAATACAAACCCAATCTGCTCAGTCTATCCTCATAGTCAACACCCCTCATCTCTGGTATCAACCTGGTGAACCTTCTCTGCACTCCCTCCAAGGCCAATATATCCTTCTGCAAATAAGGGGACCAATAAAGTGTCCCACAGGAGCAGGCTGAGAGTAAGGGAGTGTGTTCCTGCATGTGATTTATTTATTTATTTTTCAGTTAAATGTGTGTTAAAAATCGGAGGCTTTTTTTTGCAAAACAGGAAGTAGGCCCAGGACAAGCCTGGGAAGGTTTTTGGAGGGTTTAAAAGCAGGCCACACTTTTGAGCGGGCAGCGTCGGGAGTGGGCAGTGGAGTGAGTGGGAAGTAGAGTGAGAGCTAACGGGCTTTGGCTCATCAGGGCTTCGGCGTAAACAGGCAGAGGTGGGGTAGGTTTAGACAGTTTTTCCTGTGTCATCGGAAGAAAGGGGGAATTATGATTGTGAGGCCAGTTTGTTGTTCTCAGTGTCTGATGTGGGAGGTCCTGGAGTCAGCTAACCTCCCGGACGTCCATATCTGCACCAGGTGCGTCGAGCTGCAGCTCTTAAGGGACCGCGTTGGGGAACTGGAACTGCAGCTCAATGACCTTCGTCTGGTTAGGGAGAATGAAGAGGTGATAGATAGGAGTTACAGGCAGGTGGTCACACCGGGGCCACGAGAGACAGACAAGTAGGTCACGGTTAGGAAGGGGAAGGGGAAAGGTCAGGTACTAGAGAGTACCCCAGTGGCTGTGCACCTTAAAAATAAGTACTCCTGTTTAAGTACTGTTGGGGGGAGCAGCCCACCTGGGGGAAGCAACAGTGGCCGTGCCTCCGGCGCAGAGTCCGGCCCGGCAGCTCAGAAGGGGAGGGAAAGGGAGGATGAGCAAACTGACCACAGCACCAGGGTACAGGGAGCCATCCAAGTGGGGGGAGAAACAAGGAATGTAGTAGAAATTGGGGATAGTACACTTTTGGATGCTGTTGGGGGGGGACGACTTAGCAGGGGTAAGCCATGGTGTACAGGTCACTGGATCAGAGTCTGTCCTTGTTGCTCAGAAGGGAAGGGGGGAGAGGAGTAGAGGATTAGTTATTGGGGACTCCATAGTTAAAGGGACGGATAGGAGATTCTGCGGGAACGAGAGAGACTCGCGGTCGGTGTGTTGCCTCCCAGGAGCCAGAGTCCGCGATGTCTCGGATCGTGTTTTCGATATCCTTAAGGGGGAGGGGGACCAGCCCCAAGTTGCGGTTCACATAGGCACTCAAGACATAGGTAGGAAAAGGGATGGGGATGTAAGGCAGAAATTCAGGGAGTTAGGGTGGAAGCTTAGGGCTAGAACAAACAAAGTTGTTATCTCTGGTTTGTTACCCGTGCCACGTGATAGTGAGGAGAGGAATAGGGAGAGAGAGCAGTTGAACACGTGGTTACAGGGATGGTGCAGGAGGGAGGGATTCAGATACCTGGACAATTGGGGCTCTTTCTGGGGTAGGTGGAACCTCTACAAACAGGATGGTCTGCACTTGAACCGGAGGGGTACCAGTATCTTGGGGGGGAAATTTGCTAATGCTCTTCGGGAGGGTTTAAACTAATTCAGCAGGGGGGTGGGTACCTGAATTGTAGCTCCGGTGTCCAGGAGGTTGAGAGTAGTGAGGTCATGGATGAGGTTTCAGAGTTGCAGGAGTGTACTGGCAGGCAGGAAGGCGGTTTGAAGTGTGTATACTTCAACGCCAGGAGCATCCGGAATAAGGTGGGTGAGCTTGCAGCATGGGTTGGTACCTGGGATTTCGATGTTGTGGCCATCTCGGAGACATGGATAGAGTAGGGACAGGAATGGTTGTTGCAGGTTCCAGGGTTTAGATGTTTCAGTAAGTGCAGGGAAGGTGGTAAAAGAGGGGGAGGTGTGGCATTGTTAGTTAAGGACAGTATTACGGTGGCAGAAAGGACATTTGATGAGGACTCATCTACTGAGGTAGTTTGGGCTGAGGTTAGAAACAGGAAAGGAGAGGTCACCCTGTTGGGAGTTTTTTTATAGACCTCCGAAAAGTTCCAGAGATGTAGAGGAAAAGATTGCAAAGATGATTCTGGATAGGAGCGAAAGTAACAGGGTAGTTGTACTGGGGGACTTTAACTTTACAAATATTGACTGGAAAAGCTATAGTTCGAGTACATTAGAGGGGTCGGTTTTTGTCCAGTGTGTGCAGGAAGGCTTCCTGACGCAGTATGTAGATAGACCAACAAGAGGCGAGGCCACATTGGATTTGGTACTGGGTAATGAACCAGGCCAGGTGTTAGATTTGGAGGTAGGTGAGCACTTTGGTGACAGTGACTACAATTCGATTACGTTTACTTTAGCAATGGAAAAGGATAGGTATATGCCAAAGGGCAAGAGTTATAGCTGGGGGAAAGGAAATTATGATGCGATTAGGCGAGATTTAGCTGGCATAGGTTGGGGAAAGAAACTGCAGGGGATGGGCACAATTGTAATGTGGAACTTGTTCAAGGAACAGCTACTACGCGTCCTTGATAAATATGTACCTGTCAGGCAGGGAGGAAGCAGACGTGTGAGGGAACCGTGGTTTACTAAGGAGGTTGAATCTCTTGTGAAGAGGAAGGAGGAGACTTATGTTAAGATGAGATGTGAAGGCTCAGTTAGGGCGTTTGAGAGTTACAAGTTAGCCAGGAAGGACCTAAAGAAAGAGTTAAGAGCCAGGAGGGGACATGAGAAGTCTTTGGCAGGTAGGATCAAGGAAAACCCGAAAGCTTTCTATAGGTATGTCAGGAGTAAAAGAATGACTAGGGTAAGATTAGGGCCAGTCAAGGACAGGAGTGGGAAGTTGTGTGTGGAGTCTGAAGAGATAGGAGAGGCACTAAATGAATATTTTTCGTCGGTATTCACACTGGAGGGACACAGTGTTGTTGAGGGGAGTACTGAGATGCAGGCTGTTGGACTGGATGGTATTGATGTTCATAAGGAGGAGGTGTTAGCAATTCTGGAAAGGGTAAAAATAGATAAGTCCCCTGGGCCGGATGGGATTTATCCTAGGATTCTCTGGGAGGCTAGAGAGCAGATTGCAGAGCCTTTGATCTTTGTGTCGTCATTGTCTACAGGAACGGTGCCAGAAGACTGGAGGACAGCAAATGTTGTCCCCTTGTTCAAAAAGGGGAGTAGGGACAACCCTGGTAATTATAGACCGGTGAGCCTTACTTCTGTTGTGGGCAAAGTATTGGAAAGGATTATAAGAGATAGGATTTATAATCACCTGGAAAGGAATAATTTGATTAGGGATAGTCAGCACGGTTTTGTGAAGGGTAGGTCGTGCCTCACAAACCTTATTGAGTTCTTTGAGAAGGTGACCAAAGAGGTGGATGAGGGTAAAGCGGTTGATGTGGTGTATATGGATTTCAGTAAAGCGTTTGATAAGGTTCCCCATGGTAAGCTTTTGCAGAAAATAGACACATGGGATTGAGGGTGATTTAGTGGTTTGGATCAGGAATTGGCTAGCTGTAATAAAACAAAGGGTGGTGGTTGATGGGAAATATTCATCCTGGAGTTCAGTTACTAGTGGTGTACCGCAAGGATCTGTTTTTGGGCCACTGCTTTTTGTCATTTTTATTAATAACCTGGATGAGGGCGTGGAAGGATGGATTAGTAAATTTGCGGATGACACTAAAGTCGGTGGAGTTGTAGACAGTGCGGAGGGAAGTGGCAGGTTACAGAGGGATATAGATAAGCTGCAGAGCTGGGCTGAGAGGTGGCAAATGGAGTTTAATGCGGAAAAGTGTGAGGTGATTCACTTTGGAAGGAGTAACAGGAATACAGAGTACTGGGCTAATGGTAAGATACTTGGTAGTGTGGATGAACAGAGGGATCTGGGTGTCCATGTGCATAGATCCCTGAAAGTTGGCACCCAGGTTGATAGGGTTGTTAAGGCGGCGTACGGTGTGTTAGCTTTTATTGGTAGAGGGATTGAGTTTCAGAGCCAGGAGGTCATGCTGCAACTGTACAAAACTCTGGTGCGGCCACATTTGGAGTATTGCGTACAGTTCTGGTCGCCGTATTATAGGAAAGATGTGGAAGTGTTGGAAAGGGTGCAGAGGAGATTTACCAGGATGTTGCCTGGTATGGTGGGAAAATCGTATGAGGAAAGGCTGAGGGCCTTGAGGTTGTTTTCGTTAGAGAGAAGAAGGTTAAGAGGTGACTTAATAGAGGCATACAAGATGATCAGAGGATTAGATAGGGTGGATAGTGAGCGCCTTTTTCCTCGGATGGTGTTGGCTAGCAAGAGGGGACATAGCTTTAAATTGAGGGGTGAGAGATATAGGACAGATGTTAGAGGTAGGTTCTTTACTCAGAGAGTAGTAAGGGCGTGGAATGCCCTGCCTGCAGCAGTGGTGGACTCGTCAACGTTGAGAGCGTTCAAGTGGTTATTGGACAAACATATGGATGATATTGGAATAGTGTAGATTAGAGGGTCTTTAGATTGGTACCACTGGTCGGCGCAACATCGAGGGCCGAAGGGCCTGTACTGCGCTGTAATGTTCTATGTTCTAATACTGCACACAGTATTCCAGCTGCGGCCTCACCAATGCCCTGTACAGATGCAGCAAGACATCTCTGCTTTTATATTCTATCCCCCTTGCGATATAGGCCATCATCCCATTTGTCTTCTTGATCACCTGTTGCACCTGCTGACTGGGTTTTTGCATCTCATGCACAAGGACCCCCAGGTCCCTCTGCACAGCAGCATGTTGTAATTTCTTTCCATTTAGATAATAATCCAATTTGCTATTATTTCTTCCAAAGTGAATAACCTCGCATTTGTTAACGTTATACTCCATCTGCCAGATCCTCGCCCACTCACTCAGCCTGTCCAAATCTCTCTGCAGACCTTCTACGCCCTCCACACGATTCACTTTTCCACTTTTCTTTGTGTCATCTGCAAACTTTGTTACCCTACACTCAGTCCCCTCCTCCAGATCGTCTATATAAATGGTAAATAGTTGAGGCCCCAGTACCTATCCCTGCGGCACGCCACTAGTTACCATCCGCCAACCAGAAAAGCACCCGTTTATTCCGACTCTCTGCTTCCTGTCGGATAGCCAATCACCAATCCACGCTAACACCCTACCCCCAACTCCGTGTGACCCAATCTTCTTCAGCAACCTTTTGTGAGGCACCTTATGAAGCGCCTTTTGGAAATCCAAAAACACCGCATCCACCGGTTCCTCTCCGTCAACCGCACTAGTCACATCTTCATAAAAATCCAACAAGTTCGTCAAGCACGACTTTCCCCTCATGAATCCATGCTGCGCCTGCTTAATCGAACCATTCTTATCCAGATGGCCTGCTATTTCTTCTTTCATGATTGATTCCAGCATTTTCCCAACTACAGACGTTAAGCTAACCAGCCTGTAGTTACCAGCCTTTTGTCTATTTCCTTTTTTAAACAGCGGCGTAACATTAGCCGTTTTCCAATCCGCCGGCACTACCCCAGAATCCAACGAATTTTGATAAATAACCACTAACGCATCCACTATTACCTCTGACATTTCTTTCAGTACCCTGGGATGCATTCCATCCGGGCCCGGGGACTTGTCCACCTTCAGTCCCGTTAGTCTACCAAGCACCGCCTCCCTGTTAACATTAATTGTATTGAGTACCTCTCCTCCTACCAACCCTCTATCGTTAATATTCGGTAAACTATTTGTGTCTTCCACCGTGAAGACCGACACAAAAAACTTATTTAAAGTTTCAGCCATTTCCTCATTTCCCACTATTAAATCCCCCCTCTCGTCCTCCAAGGGTCCAACATTCACTCTTGCCACTCTATTCCTTTTTATATATTTGTAAAAGCTTTTACTATCATTTTTTATATTTAGAGCTAGCCTAGCTTCATAACCTATCTTTCCTTTCTTTATCGCTTTCTTAGTCGTTCTTTGTTGTTTCTTAAAGTTTTCCCAATCTTCCGATTCTCCACTATTTTTGGGCACTCTGTACGCATCAGTCTTTAACTTAATACTCTCCTTCATTTCCTTCGTTATCCACGGCTGGTTATCCCTTTTCTTACAGCCCTTCTTTATCACCGGAATATATTGTTGCTGAGTACTGAAAAGGATCTCCTTAAAAATCCTCCACTGTTCCTCAGCGGTCCTACCTACCAGTCTTCTCTCCCAGTCCACCTTACCCAATTCAGCCCTCATCCTATCGTACTTCCCTCTGTTCAAACAGAAGACACTGGTATGGGACCCTACTTTCTCCTCTTCCATTTGTATCAGAAATTCGACCATATTGTGATCACTTGACCCAAGAGGGTCCTTCACAAGAACATCCTTAATTCTACCTACCTCGTTACACATTACCAGATCTAAGATAACTCGTTCCCTCGTCGGTTCTGTGACATACTGTTCAAGGTAACTATCCCGACAGCATTCTAAGAACTCTTCCTCCATCCCACCCCTTCCAACTTGAGTCAGCCAATCAATATGCAGGTTGAAGTCCCCCAAGATTATTGCCGTTCCATTTTTGCACGCATCCATTATTTGCTTGTTTATAGCCCTCCCCACCTCAACATTATTATTTGGGGGCCTATAGACCATGCCTACTAGTGTCTTTCTCCCCCTACTATTCCTTATTTCTACCCATAACGATTCCACGTTTTGTTCCTTAGAGCCTATGTCATCCCTCACTACTACCCTGATATTATCTTCTATTAACAGAGCTACCCCACCACCTTTTCCTTCCTGTCTATTCTTCCTAAATGCCTGATACCCCTGGATATTCATCTCCCAGTCCTGGTCTCCGTGCAGCCACGTTTCTGTAATGGCCACTAGATCATACCCATTAGTGCTGATTTGCACCATCAACTCATTAACTTTGTTCTGAATGCTTCTTGCATTCGGGCAAAGTGTCTTTATTCCAGCTTTTATCTGGACCCGATTTGATGAAACGCTATCAACCTCTCCCTCGCCCTCTACTCCTTTAACTACTTGAATGCCCTCATTCACTTGCACTCGCTCCCTCTCCTCTACCATTAATTTTGTAATTCCTCTTACCTCTGCACCCTCCCCCCAATAAATTAGTTTAAAGCCCTATCTACAGCCCTAGCGATACAATTCGCTAGGACTCTGGTCCCAGCACGGTTCAAACGGAGACCATCCCATCTATACAGGTCCCATCTGCCCAAATACTGGTGCCAATGCCCCATGAATTCGAACCCATTCCTCCCACACCAATCCTTGAGCCACACATTCGTCTCCTTAATCCTATTAACCCTGCGCCAATTTGTGTGTGGCTCAGGTAGTCCAGAGATTACCACCTTGTTGGTTCTGCTTTTTAATTTGTTCCCCAGCTCTTCGTACTCCCTCTGTAGATCCTTAGTTCCTGCTTTGTCTTTGTCATTGGCACCTACATGGACCACGACAACTGGATTTTCACCCTCCCACTCCAGATTCCTCTGCAACCCAGATGATACATCGTGGACCCGAGCACCAGGCAGGCAACACAACCTACGGTATTGCTTCTCCTGGTCACAGAGAACAGTGTCTATGCCGTTAACTACACTATCCCCAATTACTACTACATTTCTCTTGGATTTCTCCGTTGCAGCAGCACCCTGCACCCTGGTACTGCCGACAGTTTGCTCGTCCTTCTCGCAGTCATTTTTCCATCTACACTGGTGGCAAGAACCTCAAACCTGTTACACAGATTTAAGGGCTGAGGTTCTTGGGACTTTACCTCCCGCAAACTACTTCCCTTCTTCCCCCCTCTGCCCGCCTTCTTCCCCCCACTGCCCGCCTCACCCGCAGCCATTCCCTGTTGTCCCTGACCCCCCAGCTACGTTAGTCAGTCTAAGGGACGTGACTTTCTCTTTATACACATTATCCAGATAGCTATCCAGTAAAGAACCTACCTCGGACATCCTTCCTATATCTCCCACCATGAACCCTATAGTTATGCCCCCTTGTAATAGCTCCATCCACCTGAGGAAATAGTCTTTGAACGTTCACTCTATCTATCCCCTTCATCATTTTATAAACCTCTATTAAGTCTCCCCTCAGCCTCCTCCGCTCCAGAGAGAACAGCCCCAGCTCCCTCAACCTTTCCTCATAAGACCTACCCTCCAAATCAGGCAGCATCCTGGTAAATCTCCTCTGCACTCTTTCCAGCGCTTCCACATCCTTCTTATAGTGAGGTGACCAGAACTGCACACAATATTCCAAATGTGGTCTCACCAAAGTCCTGTACAGTTGCAACATAACCCCACGGCTCTTAAACTCCAACCCCCTGTTAATAAAAGCTAACACACTATAGGCCTTCTTCAAAGCTCTATCCACTTGAGTGGCAATCTTCAGAGATCTGTGGATATGGACCCCAAGATCTCTCTGTTTCTCCAGTCTTCAGAACCCTACCTTTGACCCTGTAATCCGGATTTAAATTTGTTCTACTAAAATGAATCACCTCACATTTATCAGGGTTAAACTCCATCTGCCATTTTTCAGCCCAGCTTTGCATCCTATCTATGTCTCTTTGCAGTCTACAACAGCCCTCCACCTCATCCACTACTCCACCAATCTTGGTGTAATCAGCAAATTTACTGATCCACCCTTCAGCCCCCTCCTCCAAGTCATTAATAAAAATCACAAATAGCAGAGGACCCAGCACTGATCCCTGCGGCACTCCGCTAGCAACCTGCCTCCAGTCCGAAAATTTTCCATCCACCATCACCCTCTGTCTTCGATCAGATAGCCAGTTACCTATCCAATCGGCCAACTTTCCCTCTATCCCACACCTCCTCACTTTCATCATAAGCCAACTGTGGGGGACCTTATCAAACGCATAGTAAATAGGCACAACGTTAGAGTCTATTATAAATATGATAACTGGACACTAAGAAAATATCAAACAGATTAGGCAAAGGCAATATTGATTTATGAAAGGGAAATCACGTTTGAAAAACCCGGAAATATTTGAGGACACAACTAGAATATTAGATAAGGGTGAACCAGTGGATGTGATGCATTGGATTTTTAGAAATCATTTGATAAAGTCCCAAATAAAACATTAGTGTGCAGAATTAAAGTACATGGGATTGGGGGTAATATATTGTTATGGATTGAGAATGGGTTTGCAAACAGAAACAGAGAGTAGGAATAAATGGGTCTTTTCCAAAATGGCAGACTGTGGCAATGGCAGGATTAGGTCCCTGCAGGGATCAGTGCTCGGGATTCAGCTACTCACAATATGCATCAATGAGTTGGATATGGGAAACGAATGTAATATTTCCAAGTTTGCTGACATGATGGGAATGAGTGTGGTGAGGAGGATTGAAGAGGCTTCAGGTGATCTAAACATGTTGACTGATAGCTCAAATGTGTGGCAGATACAGTATAACATGGATAAATGTGAAGTTCTCTGCTTTAAATGGAGAAACAAATGGCAGACTATTATTGAGGGAGAGATTGTCATCACACCAATTCGCCAGATTGTCTCTTTTCTGTACACCATTTCATCATTGTTTGAAATCTGATCCACTAGTGGTGCCATCAGCAAACCTAAAAATTGAATTGGAGGGGAATTTGGCCACACAGTCATGTGTATAAGGAGCATTGTAAGGGGCTGCGGACACAGCCTTGTGGGACACTGGTGTTGAGGATAATCCTGGAGGAGGTTATGTTGCCTATCCTTACTGATTGCAGTCTGTGGGTTCGGAAGTCTAGCAAACAGTTGCAGACTGAGGAACCGAGCCCTAGTCCACGGAGCTTAGAGATGAATTTTGTAGGAATAATGGTGTCGAAGGCTGAGCTGTAGTCAATAAATAGGAGTCTGACATAAGTTGTGGGGAAAGGCAGAGGGATACCACAAATCTGACAAAAGAACATTGCCTGAACAGACAGTCTGCTTAAAACAAAATGAGAGATTATGTCCAAGTGATAGGAAAATGTGTGAAGATGACATACGAACGCAAGATTCCAACTGAGGATGAAAGGAGGAATTGAAAGTGTGAGGCACCTTCACCTGAGGACTACACTTATCTTTATCCATCAGTATCTTAAAGCTTACTGAATTGTGGTCACTGTTCCCAAACTGCTCCCCTGTTGAAACGTCGACCACCTGGCCGGGCCCATTCCCCAATACCAGGTCCAGTACGGCCCCTTCCCTAGTTGGACTATCTACATACTGTTTCAAGAAGCCCTCCTGGATGCTTCTTACAAACTCTGCCCCATCCACGCCCCTAAGTGAGTCCCAGTCAATATAGGGGAAGTTAAAATCTCCCACCACAACAACTGTTACTTTTACACCCTGCCAAAAACTGCCCACATATCTCTTCCTCTATCTCCTGCTGGCTATTGGGAGGCTTTTGGTAAACCCCCAACATTGTGACTACACCCTCCTTATTCCTGACCTCTACCCATATTGCCTCACTGTATAAGCCCTCCGAGGTGTCCTTCCGTAGTACAGCTGTGATATTCTCCTTATGATGTGGAGATGCCGGCGTTGGACTGGGGTAAACACAGTAAGAAGTTTAACAACACCAGGTTAAAGTCCAACAGGTTTATTTGGTAGCAAAAGCCACACAAGCTTTCGAGGCTCTGAGCCCCTTCTTCAGGGGAAGCTTCTGAAGAAGGGGCTCAGAGCCTCGAAAGCTTGTGTGGCTTTTGCTACCAAATAAACCTGTTGGACTTTAACCTGGTGTTGTTAAACTTCTTACTATATTCTCCTTAACCAGTAGTGCAACTCCCCCACCCCTTTTACATCCCCCTCTATCCCACCTGAAACATCTGTATCCTGGAATGTTAAACTGCCAATCCTGTCCTTCCCTTAACTAAGTCTCTGTAAAGGCAACAACATCATAGTCCCAAGTACTAATCCAAGTTCATCTGCCTTACCTGTTACACTTCTCGCATTTAAACAAATACACTTCAGTCCACCAGACCTCCTTTGATCAGCAACCACACCCTGCCTGCTCTTCCACTGAGTCTTACTGGCCCTACTCTCTGGCTCCCCTTCAGATAATTCACCTTTGCTTTGGTTCCCACACCCTGCCAAACTAGTTTAAATCCTCCCGTGTGACACTAGTGAACCTCCCAGCCAGAATATTTATGCCCCTTCAGTTTAGATGTAACCCATCCTTCTTGTACAGGTCCCACCTGCCCTGGAAGAGATCCCAATAGTCCAGATATCTGAAACTCTCCCACACCAGCACAGGGAGTAATCCTGAGATTACAAGCCTGGAGGTCCTGCTTTTTAACTTTCTACCTAACTTCTTAAACTGCTGCTGCAGGACCTCATCACTCTCTCTACCTAAGTCAATATGTATCATGACCTCTGACTGTTCGCCCTCTCCCTTTAGAAAGCTTTCTGCCCATTCAGAGACATCCTGGACCCTCGCACCAGGGAGGCAACATACCATCCTGGAGCCACAGAAACACCTATCTGTACCCCTAACTATACAGTCCCCTATAACTATTGCTCTAGTGCTCTTTGTCCCTCCCTGCTTAACAACAGAGCCAGTCGTGGTGCCACTGCTCTGGCTGCTGCTATCCCCTGATAGACCATCCCCCCAACAGTATCCATAATGGGATACTTGTTAGAGAGGGGTACGACCACAGGGGATTCCTGCACTGACTGCCTGCCCCTTCTAGCGGTCACCCATCTATCTGCCTGCACCTTGGGTGTGACCACGTCTCCAAAGCTCCTATCTATGACGCTTTCCGCCACCCTCATGCTCCTAAGTGCATCCAACTGCTGTTCCAACCTATCCATGCGGTCTGTGAGGAGCTGCAATAAGGTGCACTTCCTGCAGATGTAGTCGTCCGAGACGCAGGAACCATCATGGACCTCCCACATCTCAAGTGCAGCACTTAACCCCACTGACTGACATTTCTATCACCAATTAAATTTAAGAAAATTTATTAAACTCTTACCTTCACTTATCACTGCAGATACCCAAGGTCTTTATATCACTCACCTTCCCAAGATGCTCTCTGGATCTCTCTCTGCATATTAACGGTTACAATGCAAGAAGAAAACAAAAAACTCTATACCGAATCACCAAACTGCTCCAAATTACCAAGTTTCAATCCCACTCTGGCTGCCTCGCTCAGGCTGTCTCCCACTTCACCTGCGCAAAGCTTATTGCAAAAAAGTTCATCTTTTCTTGTTTAATAAATTTTTTTTTTTTTAAAAAGTCCATCAGCAGACTTTGTGACACTCGTCAGTAGTTGCCTTCCATGTTTCCAAATAAAAAATAAAAATTTGGATCTATCAAGTCAGGTTCCACCCTGGGATCTAATTTGTCCAATAGTATCAGGCTGGGATCATAACAGCCTGAAAGTCAACTTTTGAGTCAAAATTTCCAGGTAAAAAGTGCCAACTTAAACATGAGTGATATTTTCAAGGAGTTGAAATCCAGTAATGTTCTTGGATATGATACCAGACTTCAGGATTTTCATTTCACTGTTGTTTTGCAGCTGGGCCAACAGAGCGTGTCACCTGCCTGGCGCATGTGGGAGCACTCTGCCTCTGGGAATGGAACACTCTCCTGAGTCCTGGCTCACAGTGAGAGCACAAGAGAGAAACTGAGGAACAAGAGAATTGATGAGAGAGATTCAGCCTGCAGAAGATGCAGTGTCCAGGAGAGTCAACAAGAGGGAGCGAGTCGGCGAATGGATGGTAACCTGAAAGTGTTAGGATTTTTTGATCAAAAGTCAGCGATTGATCTATACACAAGATTGAATATTTCTAAGTAATGTAACCCTAACCTAGCTGCAAAACTATATTAATTCTGATTTATAAAAGCAAGCATTCTGCTCTTGGAATTATGTCAGCAAAAACCACCTCCTACAGAAGATGGATTAAAAAAGTGGATGAAGAGATTAAGTAAAATAAGCGTGTTTAAAAATGGCCACTTTTAAACAATAATACAGCCAAAGGGTGCAGGATGCTAAAACAAAATCAACTTTTCAAGATTTGTTTATTGCAGTTCAGGCCACTTTCAGAACCCCTTTGATCCCTCCCAGCTACGCAGTAACCCATATGCATCATGCGTCCATGCGTACACTGGGGTGATAGAAATATTGGAAAGAAAACCTTATAAAAGAAATAAATTATGTAAATCTTACTGGGATTTACAAACTCCGAAATGTGAACTGGATATTAAACAAATATTCCAAATTAGGAATAAAGATTTGAAACTTTTTATCAAACACTTTATGTAATAAACAAAGGGACTTAGCAAAAATACTTTAAGTAAATTGGCAATTGGAATGAGTATTGTAGAAATAAAGACTGAAATTATCTAGCTATTCATCATATGCAATGATAACTTTGAAGCTGAAAAGACTGAGACACAGCTGACACCCAGAGAATTGAGAATGGATAGGCATTTTGAAGTTTTTCTAGATTGGCTGGGGAACATAGGGGGCACAATCTCAGGATAAGAGGACAATCATTGATGATTGAGATGAGAAGGAATTTCTTCACTGAAAAGGTTGTAAATTATTAGACTGTGCTAGGTGTGCCTCAGGGATCTGTGCTGGATCCACTGTTATTTGTCATTTATATTAATGATTTAGATGAGAATATAGGAGACATGTTTAGTAAATTTGCAGATGACACCAAGATTGGTGGCATAGTGGATAGTGAAGGTGGTTATCTAGGATTGCAATGGGATCTTGATCAATTGGGCCAGTGGGCTGATGAATGGCAGATAGGGTTTAATTTGGATAAATGCAAGATGATGCATTTTGGTAGATCGAACCAGGGCAGGACTTACTCAGTTAATGGTAGGGTGTTGGGGAGAGTTACAGAACAAAGATCTACGGGCACAGGTTCATAGATCCTTGAAAGTGGAGTCACAGGTGGACAGAGTAGTGAAGAAGGCATTCAGCATGCTTGGTTTCATTAGTCAGAACATTGAATACAGGAGTTGGGGCGTCTTGTTGAAGTTGTACAAGACATTGGTAAGGCCACACTTGGGATACTGTGTACAGTTCTGGTCACCCTGTTATAAAAAGGATATTATTAAACTAGAAAGAGTGCAGAAAAGCCTTACTAGAATGCTACCGGCACCTGATGGTTTGAGCCAAAAGGAGGGGCTGGATAGACTAGGTCTTTTTTCCCTGGAGCGTAAGGAGGCTAAGGAGTGATCATATAGAGGTCTATAAAATAATGTGGGGCATAGATCAGCTAGTCAACATTTTTTCCCAAAGGTAGGGGAGTCTAAAACTAGAGGACATAGGTTTAAGGTGAGAGGGGAGAGATACGAAAGTGTCCATAAGAACATAAGAAATAGGAGCAGGAGTAGGCCATCTAGCCCCTCGAGCCTGCCCCGCCATTCAATAAGATCATGGCTGATCTGACGTGGATCAGTACCACTTACCCGCCTGATCCCCATAACCCTTAATTCCCTTACCGATCAGGAATCCATCCATCCGCGCTTTAAACATATTCAGCGAGGTAGCCTCCACCACCTCAGTGGGCAGAGAATTCCAGAGATTCACCACCCTCTGGGAGAAGAAGTTCCTCCTCAACTCTGTCTTAAACCGACCCCCCTTTATTTTGAGGCTGTGTCCTCTAGTTTTAACTTCCTTACGAAGTGGAAAGAATCTCTCCGCCTCCACCCTATCCAGCCCCCGCATTATCTTATAAGTCTCCATAAGATCCCCCCTCATCCTTCTAAACTCCAACGAGTACAAACCCAATCTCCTCAGCCTCTCCTCATAATCCAAACCCCTCATCTCCGGTATCAACCTGGTGAACCTTCTCTGCACTCCCTCCAATGCCAATATATCCTTCCTCATATCAGGGGACCAATACTGCACACAGTATTCCAGCTGCGGCCTCACCAATGCCCTGTACAGGTGCATCAAGACATCCCTGCTTTTATATTCTATCCCCCTCGCAATATAGGCCAACATCCCATTTGCCTTCTTGATCACCTGTTGTACCTGCAGACTGGGCTTTTGCGTCTCATGCACAAGGACCCCCAGGTCCCTTTGCACGGTAGCATGTTTTAATTTGTTTCCATTGAGATAGTAATCCCATTTGTTATTATTTCCTCCAAAGTGTATAACCTCGCATTTCTCAACGTTATACTCCATTTGCCATATCCTCGCCCACTCACTCAGCCTGTCCAAATCTCTCTGCAGATCTTCTCCGTCCTCCACACGATTCACTTTTTTCTCACACAGGGTGGTGTCTGGAACAAGCTGCCAGAGGTAGTGGTAGAGGCGGATACAATTTTGTCTTTTAAAAAGCATTTGGACAGTTACATGGGTAAGATGGGTATAGAGGGATACGGTCAAAAGCGGGCAATTCAGACTAGCTTAGTGGTAAAAACTGGGCAGCATAAGTTGGGCTGAAGGGCCTGTTTCCGTGCTGTAAACCTCAATGACTCTACTCCAGACGTTTAAGGATGCTCCATTATTGAATATATTTAAGGATGACAGATTTTTGATGTCTCGGAATCAATGGATCTAGGAAGCAGGCAGGAACATGGAATTAAAGATCAGCAGTATCACGTTAAAGGTAGAGGAACCACAATGGACTGTATGGTCTACTACTGCTCTCGATTCTTGTGATTAATTTTGATAATTGGAGTATTTATGCATACAAACGTACAAAATAGGAGAAGTAGGCCATTTGACCCCTCAAGCCTGCTCTATTATTCAGAAAGATCATGGCTGATCTGAGTGTTCGGGCTCCGCATTCCCATCTCCCCTGATAACCTTTGATTCGCTTGCCTAACAAGAATTTCTCTTCATAATATAAAAGCAAATTACTGTGGATGCTAGAAATCTGAAATAAAAACAGAAAATGCTGGAAACACTCAGCAGGTCTGGCAGCATCTGCGGAGAATCAGAGTGCAGTCCAACATGGAACAGTTAAAAACTACTTACTGGAAAACAGCACATTAATCACATTATGTGACATGCTTTTGGAGCAATCCAGAATAGTTCTATTTTGCTCCTGACCAAAGGGCTAGAGGAAAAAAACTTACGGATTGTCAAATCGTAAAGATTTTAACGGTAAAACTCAGCAATTTTTACCAGCTAATGAACAACTCCAGGGCCGGGCTGATCTGCACAAACCCCGGGCAGATTAATGAACAAACTGGCAGGAGGGGGAATTGTGACGGCGACATTGCGCAACAAACATCAACCGAGCTTCATCGGCAGCGGGGCCGACCCCCGGCCCCAGTCCCGGGGCCGACCCCCGGCCCCAGTCCCGGGGCCGACCCCCGGCCCCAGTCCCGGGGCCGACCCCCGGCCCGGGGCCGACCCCCGGCCCCAGTCCCGGGGCCGACCCCCGGCCCCAGTCCCGGGGCCGACCCCCGGCCCCAGTCCCGGGGCCGACCCCCGGCCCCAGTCCCGGGGCCGACCCCCGGCCCCAGTCCCGGGGCCGACCCCCGGCCCCAGTCCCGGGGCCGACCCCCGGCCCCAGTCCCGGGGCCGACCCCCGGCCCCAGTCCCGGGGCCGACCCCCGGCCCCAGTCCCGGGGCCGACCCCCGGCCCCAATCCCGGGGCAAACCCGGGCCGGACATTCACTCACCGCGGACAAGTGGCACACGGAGCTCGGTCTATTGCTGCCTCTCAGCGCAGTCTCCAGCGACGCGGCCACTCCGTCCCTACTCGCCCGAAATTCCGGATCCTCTCCGACACTAACCGGAAGTATCGTTACGTTCTTCCGTTGGCATGCTGCCGTCCGCTGTCTGACGTCAGCAGAAAACCAATCTGATTGGAGAAACCCAGACTTCCGGTCTGCGGCAGATGTGATGCCGCGGGGGGTTGTGGGTGGGCTTTACAGTGTAAGAAGTGTCACAAACCAGGTTAAAGTCCAACAGGTTTATTTGGTAGCACGAGCCACAGGCTTTCGGAGCGCTGCTCCTTCGTCAGGTGAGTGGGAGTTCTGTTCACAAACAGGGCATATAAAGACACAAACTCTATAGGCCGCCTTGGAGAACGCTTACCCGAAGATCAGAGGCTGAATGCCCATGACTGCTCAAGTGTTCCCCCACAGGAAGAGAACAGTCTTGCCTGGTGATTGTCGAGCGGTGTTCATTCATCCGTTGTCGCAGCGTCTGCATGGTCTCTCCAGTGTACCATGCCTCGGGACATCCTTTCCTGCAGCGTATCAGGTAGACAACGTTGGCCGAGTTGCAAGAGTAGGTACCGTGTACCTGGTAGATGGTGTTCTCACGTGAGATGATGGCATCTGTGTCGGTGATCCGGCACGTCTTGCAGAGGTTGCTGTGGCAGGGTTGTGTGGTGTCGTGGTCACTGTTCTCCTGAAGGCTGGGTAGTTTGCTGCGGACAATGGTCTGTTTGAGGTTGTGCAGTTGTTTGAAGGCAAGAAGTGGGGGTGTGGGGATGGCCTTGGCGAGATGTTCGTCTTCACCAATGACATGTTGAAGGCTCCGGAGAAGATGTCGTAGCTTCTCCGCTCCGGGGAAGTACTGGACGACGAAGAGTACTCTGTCCGCCGTCTCCCGTGTTTGTCTTCTGAGGAGGTCGGTGCGGCTTTTCGCTGTGGCGCGTCGGAACTGTCGATCGATGAGTCGAGCGCCATATCCTGTTCTTATGAGGGCGTCTTTCAGCGTCTGGAGGTGTCTGTTGCGATCCTCCTCATCCGAGCAGATCCTGTGTATACGGAGGGCTTGTCCGTAGGGGATGGCTTCTTTAACGTGTTTAAGGTGGAAGCTGGAGAAGTGGAGCATCGTGAGGTTATCTGTGGGCTTGCGGTACAGTGAAGTGCTGAGGAGACCGGCCTTGATGGATGTCCGTGTGTCCAAGAATGCAACCGATTCCGGAGAGTAGTCCAATGTGAGTCTGATGGTGGGATGGAACTTGTTGATGTCATCATATAGTTGTTTCAATGATTGTTCACCATGAGTCCAAAGGAAGAAAATGTCAGCGATGTATCGAGTGTATAGCATCGGTTGAAGGTCCTGTGCGGTGAAGAGGTCTTGTTCGAACCTGTGCATGAAGATGTTGGCATATTGAGGTGCGAATTTGGTCCCCATGGCTGTTCCGTGTGTCTGGATGAAGAACTGGTTGTTGAAGGTGAAGAGATTGTGGTCCAGGATGAAGCGGATGAGTTGTAAAATTGCATCTGGAAACTGGCAGTTGTCGGCGTTGAGTACTGAGGCAGTTGCAGCAATGCCATCGTCATGGGGGATGATGGTGTAGAGTGCCGAGACATCTATTGTGACGAGGAGTGCTCCTGGTTCAACTGCTCCATGTGTGCTGAGTTTCTGTAGGAAGTCCGTAGTGTCGCGACAAAAGCTGGGGGTTCTTTATACAATGGGTTTCAGGATGCCCTCGACGTAGCCGGAGAGGTTCTCAACCGCAGCAAACTACCCAGCCTTCAGGAGAACAGTGACCACGACACACGACAACGCAGAGTCGCTGAGCAGAAACTGATAGCCAAGTTCCGCACACATGAGGACGGCCTCAACCGGGATCTTGGGTTCATGTCACACTATCTGTAACCCCCATGACTTGCCTGGGCTTGCAAAGTCTCACTAACTGTCCTGTCTGGAGACAATACACATCTCTTTAACCTGTGCTTAACGCTCTCTCCTCACATTGTCTGTACCTTTGAGACTTGATTACCTGTAAAGACTCGCATTCCAACCATTATTTTGTAAATTGAATTTGTGTCTTTATATGCCCTGTTTGTGAACAGAACTCCCACCCACCTGACAAAGGAGCAGCAAGCGCTCCGAAAGCTAGTGGCTTTTGCTACCAAATAAACCTGTTGGACTTTAACCTGGTGTTGTGAGACTTCTTACTGTGTTTACCCCAGTCCAACGCCGGCATCTCCACATCATGGGCTTTACATTCCCAGAACGCCCCGCGGTGAATAGGCAGAGCTCTGGTTATGCATGTCTGTTTGGGGTTTCCATCATCGATCCGGCAGCTAAAGTTTATTTTTCATTTCAAAAATTCATTGAGTCGGACAACATTAGGGGTGGCGCTGCTGCCCCCCAACCCCAGGGACCCGGGTTCACTGCTGCCCCCCAACCCCAGGGACCCGGGTTCACTGCTGCCCCCCAACCCCAGGGACCCGGGTTCACTGCTGCCCCCCAACCCCAGGGACCCGGGTTCACTGCTGCCCCCCAACCCAAGGGACCCGGGTTCACTGCTGCCTCACAGCATCAGGGACCCGGGTTCACTGCTGCCTCACAGCATCAGGGACCCGGGTTCACTGCCTCACAGCGCCAGGGACCCGGGTTCACTGCTGCCTCACAGCATCAGGGACCCGGGTTCACTGCCTCACAGCGCCAGGGACCCGGGTTCACTGCTGCCTCACAGCGCCAGGGACCCGGGTTCACTGCTGCCTCACAGCGCCAGGGACCCGGGTTCACTGCTGCCTCACAGCGCCAGGGACCCGGGTTCACTGCTGCCTCACAGCATCAGGGACCCGGGTTCACTGCTGCCTCACAGCGCCAGGGACCCGGGTTCACTGCTGCCTCACAGCATCAGGGACCCGGGTTCACTGCTCCCTCACAGCATCAGGGACCCGGGTTCACTGCTGCCTCACAGCATCAGGGACCCGGGTTCACTGCAGCCTCACAGCGTCAGGGACCCAGGTTCACTGCTGCCCCCCAACCCCAGGGACCCGGGTTCACTGCTGCCCCCCAACCCCAGGGACCCGGGTTCACTGCTGCCCCCCAACCCCAGGGACCCGGGTTCACTGCTGCCCCCCAACCCCAGGGACCCGGGTTCACTGCTGCCCCCCAACCCCAGGGACCCGGGTTCACTGCTGCCTCACAGCATCAGGGACCCGGGTTCACTGCCTCACAGCATCAGGGACCCGGGTTCACTGCTCCCTCACAGCGCCAGGGACCCGGGTTCACTGCTGCCTCACAGCGCCAGGGACCCGGGTTCACTGCTGCCTCACAGCGCCAGGGACCCGGGTTCACTGCTGCCTCACAGCGCCAGGGACCCGGGTTCACTGCTGCCTCACAACACCAGGGACCCGGGTTCACTGCTCCCTCACAACACCAGGGACCCGGGTTCACTGCTCCCTCACAACACCAGGGACCCGGGTTCACTGCTGCCTCACAGCGCCAGGGACCCGGGTTCACTGCTGCCTCACAGCATCAGGGACCCGGGTTCACTGCTGCCTCCCAGCGCCAGGGACCCGGGTTCACTGCTGCCTCACAGCATCAGGGACCCGGGTTCACTGCTCCCTCACAGCGCCAGGGACCCGGATTCACTGCTGCCTCACAGCGCCAGGGACCCGGGTTCACTGCTGCCTCACAGCACCAGGGACCCGGGTTCACTGCTGTCTCACAGCATCAGGGACCCGGGTTCACTGCTGCCTCACAGCATCAGGGACGCGGGTTCACTGCTGCCTCACAGCGCCAGGGACCCGGGTTCACTGCTGCCTCACAGCATCAGGGACCCGGGTTCACTGCTCCCTCACAGCGCCAGGGACCCGGGTTCACTGCTGTCTCACAGCATCAGGGACCCGGGTTCACTGCTGCCTCACAGTGCCAGGGACCCGGGTTCACTGCTGCCTCACAACACCAGGGACCCGGGTTCACTGCTGCCTCACAACACCAGGGACCCGGGTTCACTGCTGCCTCACAGCGCCAGGGACCCGGGTTCACTGCTGCCTCACAACACCAGGGACCCGGGTTCACTGCTGCCTCACAGCGCCAGGGACCCGGGTTCACTGCTCCCTCACAACACCAGGGACCCGGGTTCACTGCTCCCTCACAACACCAGGGACCCGGGTTCACTGCTGCCTCACAGCGCCAGGGACCCAGGTTCACTGCTGCCTCACAGCGCCAGGGACCCGGGTTCACTGCTCCCTCACAGCGCCAGGGACCCAGGTTCACTGCTGCCTCACAGCGCCAGGGACCCAGGTTCACTGCTGCCTCACAGCGCCAGGGACCCGGGTTCACTGCTCCCTCACAGCATCAGGGACCCGGGTTCACTGCTGCCTCACAGCATCAGGGACCCGGGTTCACTGCTGCCTCACAGCACCAGGGACCCGGGTTCACTGCTCCCTCACAGTGCCAGGGACCCGGGTTCACTGCTGCCTCACAGCATCAGGGACCCGGGTTCACTGCTGCCTCACAGCGCCAGGGACCCGGGTTCACTGCTGCCTCACAGCGCCAGGGACCCGGGTTCACTGCTGCCTCACAGCGCCAGGGACCCGGGTTCACTGCTCCCTCACAGCGCCAGGGACCCGGGTTCACTGCTCCCTCACAGCGCCAGGGACCCGGGTTCACTGCTGCCTCACAGCGCCAGGGACCCGGGTTCACTGCTGCCTCCCAGCGCCAGGGACCCGGGTTCACTGCTGCCTCACAGCGCCAGGGACCCGGGTTCACTGCTCCCTCACAGCATCGGGGACCCGGGTTCACTGCTCCCTCACAGCATCAGGGACCCGGGTTCACTGCTCCCTCACAGCGCCAGGGACCCGGGTTCACTGCTCCCTCACAGCATCAGGGACCCGGGTTCACTGCTGCCTCACAGCGCCAGGGACCCGGGTTCACTGCTGCCTCACAGCATCAGGGACCCGGGTTCACTGCTGCCTCACAGCGCCAGGGACCCGGGTTCACTGCTGCCTCACAGCATCAGGGACCCGGGTTCACTGCTGCCTCACAGCGCCAGGGACCCGGGTTCACTGCTGCCTCACAGCATCAGGGACCCGGGTTCACTGCTGCCTCACAGCATCAGGGACCCGGGTTCACTGCTGCCTCACAGCGCCAGGGACCCAGGTTCACTGCTGCCTCACAGCGCCAGGGACCCGGGTTCACTGCTGCCTCACAGCGCCAGGGACCCGGGTTCACTGCTGCCTCACAGCATCAGGGACCCAGGTTCGATTCCCGGCTTGGGTTACTGTCTGCGCGGAATCTGCACGTTCTCCCCGTGTCTGCGTGGGTTTCCACCGGGTGCTCTGGTTTCCTCCCACAGTCCAAAGAATATAACCAGAGAATCCGTACCGCGCAGAAAGAGGCCACTGGCCTAGGGAGCCTGCACCGACTGTCCGCCTGAGGAAGGGTCACCCTGACTGGGCCAGGCGCGCTGCCTCTTCCCCCACACAGGCTGAGAGCTGCTGGGATTTTGCAGTATTTTCTGTTTTGGTTTCAGATTCCAGCATCCGCAGTGATTTGCTTTTACGTACCGCCCTAATCTCATAACACACGGTCAATCCACCCTACCCAGCGCGTCTTTGGACTGTGGGAGGAAACCAGAGCACCCGGTGGAAACCCACGCAGACACGGGGAGAACGTGCAGATTCCGCGCAGACAGGAACCCAAGCCGGGAATCGAACCTGGGTCCCTGATGCTGTGAGGCAGAAGTGCCACCCCTAATGTTGGCCACTAAAAAACAACAAAATACTGCAGATGCTGGAGATAAATTAATAACAGAGAGAGGTAGAGTTAATGCTTTGAGTCCCTGTGACTTCTTCAGAATAAATGTTGGCCCATTCAGCCCATCATGCCCATGCTAGATCTTTGAAAGAACCCTCCAATTACTTCAGTGTCAAACTCTTCATAATCCTGCACATTGTCCTGATGTTTCCTCGTAGCCCTGGACATTTTCTGATTCCCTTTTTCCCTATAATCCTCCATGTTCATGTCCAAGGAAGGTGGTGGTAAGCCACCTTCATGAACCACTGCATAATATCAAGGCAGTATTTAACAGGGTTAGAGAGGAATGCCAGGATACAGAAAATACTGGGAGGAACAGAAAGCACTTGTATAGAGAAGAATAAGTTAATATGTTAAGTCGGAGTAAGGGAGAATGTCGAAATCATGGTTACAATGCATGTATGTGAATGCACGGATTATAGTAAATAAGGTTGGGAGTTACTGGGACAGATTGCATTGTGGAAATATGATGTTGTGGTGATAACAGAGACTTGGCTCAAGGAAGGACAGTAACAAAGGAGAGAGTAGGGCCTCTGAAGGATCAACAAGGTCATCTATGTGCGGATCCACAAGAGATGGGTGAGAACCTAAATGAATATTTCTCATCGGTATTTACTGTTGAGAAAAACATGGATGTTAGGGAACTTGGGGAAATAAATAGTGATGTCTTGAATGTACATATTATAGAGAAGGAGGTGCTGGAAGTCTTAAAGCGCATCAAGATAGATAAATCCCCGGGACCTGATGAAGTGTATCCCAGGACATTGTGGGAGGCTAGGGAGGAAATTGCTGGTCCCCTAGCCAAGATATTTGAATCATCGATAGTCACGGGTGAAGTGCCTGAAGATTGGAGAGCGGCAAATGTTGTGCCTTTGTTTAAAAAGGACTGCAGGGAAAAGCCTGGGAACTACAGGCTAGTTAGCCTCACATCTGTGGTGGGTAAATTGTTGGAAGGGATTTTGAGAGACAGGATCTACAGGCATTTAGAGATGCAAGGACTGATTAGGGACAGTCAGCATGGCTTTGTGAGTGGAAAATCATGTCTCACAAATTTGATTGAGTTTTTTGAAGGGGTAACCAAGGTAGATGAGGGCAGTGCAGTTGATGTTGTCTACATGGACTTTAGCAAGGCCTTTGACAAGGTACCGCATGGTAGATTGTTGCATAAGGTTAAATCTCACGGGATCCAGGGTGAGGTATCTAAATGGATACAAAATTGGCTTCTTGATAGAAGCCAGAGGGTGCTTATGACAGTTGTCAGGTAGAAAATACAGTTGAGAACCAAGAGGAACGCAGAAGGTTCAGGGGGGAGGTGAAAAAGCACATTAGAGAAAGAGGGATTATGAGAAAAGGCAGGCAGCCAACATAAAGGGAAATCCCAAAGTCTTCTATAGACATATAAATAGTAAAAGGAGTAGGGCCAATCTAAAAGGGAATTTACAAATGGGAGACTGGGGACATGGCTGAGGTCTGAAATGAATACTTTGCATCCGTCTTGACTAAGGAGGTATATACTGCCCAGGCCATGGTGACTCTGTCCCTATAAGGTATCATGGTACTGTGTCTTTAAGATATATATTTGAATCCTGTTTTTCTGCAGATGTTTCTGCAGTCCTTGGCAATTTGTTGGCACCGTGTTGTCTGTATTTGATTTATTATTGTCATATGTATACAGTGAAATGTATTGTTTTTTGCACACTAAACAGACAAACCATACCATTCATAGAGAAGAAAAGGAGAGAGTGCAGAATGGAGTGTTACAGTCATAGCTAGGGTGTAGAGAAAGATCAACTTAACATAAGGTAGGTCCATTCAAAAGTCTTGATAGCAGCAGGGAAGAAGCTGTTCTTGAGTCGGTTGGTACGTGACCTCAGACTTTTGTATCTTTTTCCTGATGGAAGAAGGTGGAAGAGAGAATGTCCAGGGACATGAGGTCCTTGATTATGCTGATTACTTTGCCAGGACAACGGGAAGTGTCCTTTATTGTTGCTGAAGCATTATAATTAATTTTGTTTCATCATGTTGATTTTAATCTGGACCATTGCAGTGTTCTGCCATTTTAATGGTCCTTTAGCATTGCAGAGTGGAGCTTGTTTGGAGGTGATTGACAGGACATGTCATGTGGCTAGGGACAGCTATGCTTCACAGAAAAGCCCACTTTTTAGTTTCGCAACTATACTTTTTCCCTCTCTCTGAAGTTGGAGTTTCTGTTTTCTGTGTGTCCGTTTGTGGAAGCTGCCCGAGATTAAGTTTACCTCTCTGAAGTTTGGCTGTTTTGAGGATATTCTTCCCTGCAAACAGCTGGACTGGATTTCTGTCCATGATTGTTACAAAGCTGAAAATCCAGCATCATGTGAATTGTGAAGAGTTTTTCTCACTTTACCAAATCAGAAACCCTCAATTTTAGACATCATTATTAATCTCTCAATTTGGCTCCAATGGAAAGAGCCACAATTTCTTCATAGTTCAAGCCTCTCATCCGGTTTTGGGGCGAGTGCGGCCAGATAATCCCATCCATCGGGCCCGATTTTACCATTTTGATTCTAAGTGTTGAATCTCGGCACGACTGTTCTCAGGCGCCCCCATACGCACTCAGCCTGAAAAAAAAGTCGCGAATCTGAATCGCGTTGTGGACGGGCTTATCGCGCCCGAAACGCTGCTGCTCTGATTGGAGCTTGGAACTGCACATGCGTAGTGACAAAAAAATGGAAAAACGTGCCCGTGTCACATCGTTCCTGGGCTGCAAAAAGCGGATAAAGCAGCCCAGGAGCAATGGCCCCCATAGACATCACTCCACCCCCACAACATAACTGTCCCCCTTATCCATCCACCCCCCCCCCACTACCCCGACCGATCACGACCCTCTGCCCCCCTTTTCCCCCACCAATTGCACGCAGAGTGACAGCGGTCCCCCTCTTCCCCCCCCCCCCCCCCCCCCCCCCCCACCCCCACCAGAGAATGATCAGGCCGCCCCCTCCACCAGAGAGCGATCTGGCCTCCCTCTCCGCCCCCCCCCCCCCCCCCCCACCAAAGAATGATCGGGCCTCCCTCCTCCTCTCCCCCCTCCCACTAGAGACCGATCGGGCCTCCTTCCCCCCTCCCCCCCCCACCACCAGAGAATGATCTGACCCGCCTCCCTCCCCCCCACCAGAGAACGACCTGACCTGCTTCCCCCTCCCTCCCCCCCATCAGAGAATGATCTGACCCGCCTCCCTCCCCCCTCACCACCGATCTGAGTCAGAGAGCCGTTGGAAGCTCTGAACTTACTTCTTCAGATGCTGGAGCGCCCAAATCGGACCTTTGTTGAGCATGTCTGTTTCGTGCCGAATCTGGATGGGTGAACGCGATGGTAAAGGGGGAATTTCCACTAAAATTGGGCGGGCAGACCATTAATTCAATTTAAATGCATGCAAATACATTTAAATCGCCGTTGTGCCCATTTTGGGCGCAGTTCGGATCACGGTCATTTTCAGGCCCTGGTAAAGTGGGCATCTGCGCTGGCGTGGATCGCACTAATCACCTCATGCCTGACTTTACCAAGTTTTCGCACCCGAAAATGGTCGCGACGCAATGGTAAAATCGGGCCCACAGTCTGACATAGCAGATAGTTTGTGAAAAGCAACTAGCTTGGGATTGGGCAGCAGCAATCTGGGACAATCAATAGTTGGCAATACCAGGAAGAGAGAGGTCCAATAAAATAAAGCGCAAAAAACAGTTAGTTTCCAACGAATTGAGCTCTTGCCTCAGGTAAAGTGTGTCCTTGGATGGCCGCAGACATTGTGGTACATGCTATGTGTCTGACTGTTGGTTCATATCACTTCCACTTATGTTTGGTCTGTTGTGGGAAAATCACCACTCGGAGTCAGACTTAAAAATTCAACATGCAGTTTATTCGGACAAAGCTTTGGGTGAAGCGCTGGGCACTCCGCAGTGCAGGCAGTCACCTTCTCAACTTTACAATGGCAGTTGAGCATCTTCATACTTTTTCAAATAATAGACAAGTACAGACATTAGCCGTTAGCATATCGTTCTATAAATAATAGACAAGGACGGACATCGGCACTTAACACATCGTTGTACATAGAGTAGATACATTTATGCATTTATGTCCCCCATCAATGACTGATCTCGTTATCAAAACTCTTTGTTTTGGGTCCTGCTTTTATCTAAAGCTGAGGTGCCTCCAGATCTGATCTGTTTCCTGCAGCAATTCAAACACTAACAGGTTTTAACTTGCTGTGCAATGTCTGTGCCCAAGTCAGCACATCTTAATGTCTTTTCCCAGAGTCCATTTTGTGCCAGGTAACCATTTTGTGTCCTTTAATTTTGATTTTACTCCAACAGCTTCCCCTTTTAGTCAGGATTATGATTTAATAATCCGATGGACCAACAATAGCAGCATCGCGGGTTTGGCAATTGATATGCCTGACTCTCAACCAACAGGTCGCGCGTTCATAGGTAGATGCCCACCTTCTCGCTCTTTCCTTCCTCGTCGTCCTCGGTGTCTTCGGGAGTTCCCATCAGGTCTTCTTCTTCGCTGATCACACTAGCTCCTGGCACAATCCGAGTCATCATTACATTGCAGCAGACATTACGACATCCAACAATTAGGCAACAGACAATTATTATTGCAACGAGAATGATCAGTCCATGCATTAAATAGGATCCCCCCAATAACTATTCGAGCCAGCTATTCCCCTTCTTGGGGCCTTGTCTAAAGTCATCGAGCTGCTTATGTTATTAATGACTTGGGTGATGTTGTAAGATTCATCTGTAACATGTGTTATACATTTGTCTCCTATTATTGTGCATACTCCCCCTTTCACACCCCGGAGCCCCCGTCACACAGGATCTGTGGAGTTTATTAGTTCCACACATCTTCCCTGTATACCCCTTTTATATTTGCCTATCTGTCCTTTACAGGGTGCATCTGAGGTATCTGCTGTATATAAGTCATGGGGGTCCACCCAGGTGGCCACAAATAGGGCCCCTACAGATTGGGCTAGCGGGTAACACACGGTTCGATTACCGTGTAAATGTACATGAGCCTTGTAGAATAAGTTTTCCTCTAGCCCAGTCAATTTTACAATCGCGACAACATAGATATGCAATCATATACACGAGCTTAGACATGTTCGCAACAGGCAAGTATCAATCTTATTACTTTATGTTAACAACTTTCCAAAGGCTATATTGCCAACCCTCACGCGTCAGTTAATCTTGCTTGTAGTCGTCACCTGTTTTGGGGAAAGCGCTCTGGTCACTTTAATATCACTCATTTGTTTCTTTGTATAATTTCAGTTGGGTCTAATGTTTCCATACACCTTTCCCCCTTATGTCCAGACAGGCACAGGTATTTCCACTGATTATGACCTCATATGGCCCATTCCATTTTGGTGCAAACCCTGGTTTTTCAGGTAGTGTTTTTACCAAGACGCGACTTCCCGCTGTTGGGACGTCAGAGAGCATTTCAAGCTCTCTCTGTGCGTCTCTTCCTTCCTGATTATCCTTTACTAATTTACGCATCCCTTTCAGTTGGGCGCTTAGTTCCAAAACATATCGTTTAATTTTGTCTTTTAGTGGACCTACATCAGCCCCACCTGTTATGATGCTTTCTGGTAATTGCATCGTCCTTCCTGTCATTAGTTCATAAGGGGTTAATCCGGTTGTCTGGTTTGTCGTGGCTCTGATTGGACCAGAATATGAAGCCTCTTCTCTCTGCCCATTCCTCCTCTATCAAAGTACAAAGCCAGGACAGTAAAACTTGAAAAGTTACAGAAACCAAAGAAAATCCCAAATCGAAAGAAGAAAAATGTTTTTCTTTAAACAGAGATGGGTATATAGAAACATAGAAAAACTACAGCACAAACAGGCCCTTCGGCT
Organism: Mustelus asterias; assembly: GCF_964213995.1. NCBI lineage: Eukaryota > Metazoa > Chordata > Chondrichthyes > Carcharhiniformes > Triakidae > Mustelus > Mustelus asterias. The sequence continues at coordinate 81,567,008 of NC_135821.1, forward strand.
GACAAGTTGTGCCGAAGACATCGCTACCTTCTAGACCTACCTATAACCCTCCATCCTATTAAGCTCCATGTACTCATCCAGGAGTCTCTTAAAAGACCCGATTGAGTTCGCCTCCACCACCACTGACGGCAGCCGATTCCACTCGCCCACCACCCTCTGTGTGAAAAACTTACCCCTAACATCTCCCCTGTACCTACCCCCCAGCACCTTAAACCTGTGTCCTCTCGTAGCAGCCATTTCCACCCTGGGAAAAAGCCTCTGAGAGTCCACCCGATCTATGCCTCTCAACATCTTATATACCTCTATTAGGTCTCCTCTCATCCTTCGTCTCTCCAAGGAGAAAAGACCGAGCTCCCTCAGCCTATCCTCATAAGGCATGCCACTCAATCCAGGCAACATCCTTGTAAATCTCCTCTGCACCCTTTCAATCTTTTCCACATCCTTCCAATAGTGAGGCGACCAGAACTGAGCACAGTACTCCAAGTGGGGTCTGACAAGGGTCTTATATAGCTGCATCATTATCCCCGGACTCCTAAATTCAATCCCTCGATTTATAAAGGGCAGCACACCATACGCCTTCTTACCACCTCCTCCACCTGCGGGGCCGATTTCAGAGTCCTATGGACCCGGACCCCAAGATCCTTCTGATCCTCTACACTACTAAGAGTCTTTCCCTTTATATTGTACTCCTTCATCCCATTTGACCTACCAAAATGGACCACGACACATTTATCTGGGTTGAAGTCCATCTGCCACTTGTCTGCCCAGTCTTGCATCCTATCTATGTCCCTCTGTAACTTCTGACATCCCTCCAGACTATCCACAACCCCACCAACCTTCGCAAACTTACCAACCCATCCCTCCGCTTCCTCATCCAGGTCCTTTATGAAAATGACAAACAGCAAGGGTCCCAGAACAGATCCCTGGGGCACACCACTGGTGACCGACCTCCATTTAGAAAAAGACCCATCTATACCCACTCTCTGCCTCCTTTGGGCAAGCCAGTTCTGGATCCACCGGGCAGCAGCCCCTTGGATCCCATGCCCTCTCACTTTTTCGAGAAGCCTTGCATGGGGGACCTTATCGAACGCCTTGCTAAAATCCATATAAACCACATCTACCGCTTTCCCTTCGTCAATGTGTTTAGTCACATTTTCGAAGAACTCCACCAGGCTCGTAAGGCACGATCTGCCCTTGACAAAGCTATGCTGAGTATTCTTGAGCATACTAAACCACTCTAAATGCTCATATATCCTGTCCCTCAGGATCTTCTCCATCAGTTTACCAACCACTGAGGTTAGACTCACCGGTCGGTAATTACCTGGGCTATCCCTATTCCCCTTCTTGAAAATAGGAACCACATCCGCAATCCTCCGGCACCTCTCTCGTCTCCATCGACGACACAAAGATCATCGCCAGAGGCTCTGCAATCTCTTCCCTCGCCTCTGCCGTGGTTCCCCGTGGACGGCAAGAAGAGTTCATCAATCAGAATAGAGAGTCTGAGTCTTGATCTTCCAGGCAGCAAGGCTTTATTAGCTAATACATTTCTATAAAGCCGGGATTTCCAGATGAATCCAAAAAACCAGTGCTCTGACAGTCCTTTTTATCCACATTTAGCTTCATATTTCATAATTCTTATCTTACAGTCAAGGTTTTTTTGTTGCAGACCCCAAGGCCACTTTTTGTTAGCCACCATGGTTTACTAGACCTACGTTATCTGCCTTCTTTCTGATTGGTCACTAATGAATGTGCTATGATATCACTGTGGTTACATCTTGCCTTCTTATCTGAAGTTTATTGTCTAATCAGCCAAGGTTGTTATTTGTTCAACCATTGTAGGGCATCCTGCTATGCCAAGTCTTTTTTCCCGTTGTCTGACTTTCTCACGTTTATTTAAGAAATTACTTTCAGCTTCTGTGTGTTTGCTTGACTTCTTTCAGCCTTTATGTTCATTTATGTGAGTATCCATGTGTACTGACCTGGTAAGGTATTGTGCACTTAAAAGGGTACAGGTGTATGCTTAATAAGATATGTGATATATGAGAGCTTCTCAAGTAGTGATTATCTCTTCTATGTTAATTATTATCTCCTACTTGTCCTAATAATTATTCCTTCCAATATATGTTGTCTTAATGATTATTCCTTACATATCCCCTCTTTGAGACATCATTGTCTCACTAAACTATTTCTTGATATATTTTCCCAATATATGTCTTAGTTATGTTTGGTTTCACGAAATGTGGAGGAGCTTAAGTGTAGGATCAATATCCCTTTTTGTTTATTAATAGCCTAATTGCGAACTGCTCCTCCAGATTTCCTTTACCTGATAGTTCATTAAAATACATTTTTGCATTAATACATTTCATACACTTTGGACTAACACATCTCTCCCTCCTTGATTTTGCTTGATCATTTAAGTATTTCCCTCTATGCGTATGGTATTTAGGGTCATATTATCTCCTCTTATTTTCATACTATTGATAATGGTACATGCTGTCCATTGCCCTGTTAATTACACATCGACATAAGCATCCTGCTAATGCTATCCCTACTATTATAAGCAACAGTAACATAAATGATTTAAAAATCCAATCAAACATCCCATTTCCTACCCATCCTAACCATCCAGGTGGGTTATAATCATGGAATTCGTGACCTATCTTTTGGAGTTGGTCTGCTTGTGTCTTGATATGCTTTGCAAGGTTAGTTATATTCTCAGATTTATCTGGTATGTAAGTACAGCATTCTTGTTAAATTATGGCACATGTTCCTCCCTGCGAGGCCAATAGATAGTCCAAAGCCAGTCTATTTTGCAGGGCTACTGTGCGGACTGCCATCAGTTCTGCTGATACTTCTGTCAAGGCTTGCCCTGTTTTTCGAGCTTCAGCTGCAGTGATATTAGCCAGTTGTTCCAGGGCTGTGGCCATCAGAATTAACTCGTTTGCCGTTCTTCCTGTCCCATGTAATGGAAAGGCCATCATAAAGAACCAGTCAGTCTTACTGATTGTTCGTTTTGCTCGCGAAGGGTAGCTTCGTAGGGAAGGCATGTGGTGCATATAGGGCACTACATATCCCAGATAACAGGAGCCTGTCCAGTTCGCAGGAAGCCAGGGATATGCCTTTGTACCGCATATAAAGTAAGTTCCATTGTAGGCCGTAAAGTTATCAGCCAACGTCATCCAAGGTTGTACAGCTTTTCCTTCCCACACGTTGCTTGATGTGATGTTGCATATTTCAGTCCAGTCTATTTTGAACATACCAGCTGTACTTAAATCTTTCACAGGTGGTTGCCATTCTACAGTTTGCTGACATTTACTTTCTCCAACTCTTGCTCCATCCACATTTTTCTTTAAACAGAAGGATCCTGGTCCATTTGATTTTAGGACCGTCGGTACAGGTGGGAACTGGGAATGGTCGTAGGTTGGTTGGTACCATGTAGCAAACCTGGTCATTCTATACCCAGCTGACTCCCACATTGTCATGTTTCCTCCTTCCCCTGTCTTATTTTGTCTCAATATCCATTCTATAGTTTCTGAAATCTGAAAAGGGAGAGACTGGAGTGGTAGGCCTTCTTGGGAATGGCTTGGGACATGAGTGCAGACCCAACATTTGCTTATGTTCAATCTTTCTGCATACATATATGACATATATAGGTAAGTATTTATATGCGATCTGTCTTCTTCCTGTTCATTTTTACTCTTGCCACCCCCCATACTAAGTACTAGTATTATCCCCATCCATCCTACCCCTACTTTTCCCATGCTATCACAAGGAGGGAGAGTACAATTTATCACAGTTTACACAATTCTTTTCCCGCGCTTAGTCGCCGCTACTACTATTTAGTTTATACAGTCTTTCAGCTTCAATTTCAGTGATTTCTCTTGTTTTGTCAGTTCAGTTGATAGCTCAGTTTCCTGGGTCGAATTCGGTGAACCATGAACTTGAGCGGTAGAGTTTGTGTCAACAGTCCTTGTTCCTGAGGAAGGAAAATACTGATCACTGGTATACAAATCAAATTTCCATCTTCTTTTAACGCATTGAAACAGATCTTCCCCTCTTTTGCAGTCTTTAGTGCTACATCGCAAAACAAGGAGCGTCAGTCTCAATCAAAGTTATCATGAGTCTATTCGGTGGGGGTAATTCAACTTGACCCCATTCCTGGACTTCTTGTTCGGGGATTTGTTCATTCTCCATTCGCACTACCATTTGTCGCATCATTAGTCTGGTAATAAAAGATCTCAAAGCAGGCAGTAAACAACAAAAGATTAGTCCAATTATGATTGCTACTACTACTATTATAACCCCTGCCTTTGCAAACCATGCTCCCCATTGTCCGAATACATTATCAAGCCAATTCCAAATATTATGGCCAAATCCAGCATTGTCATGCATTTTTTTCCTTAGATTTTGTAATTTGGTCATAGCTTTAGTGCTCACTGTCTGTGGTTTTGGGATTTTCAATACTGCTTCTATCTGCTGGTGAGCTATTCTTTTTTGTCCAACAGTTATTTCCCTTCCAAGGTATTCTACTTTTCTTTGACAGAACTGTAATTTCTTTCTTGACACTTTATGTCCTCCTTTCGCCAGTTTTTCTAGCAGTTTTAAACTTTCTTCCCTACACTGTTCCTTTGTTTCTGTACACAACAACAAGTCATCCACGTATTGTATCAGTGTTCCTTCTAGTTGTATCCCTGCCAAATCTGCTCTCAACACTTGGTTGAATACATGTGGGGAGTGTTTGAATCCTTGTGGCATTCTATTGTATGTGTACTGTTTTCCCTCGTACTTGAAAGCAAATAGGTACTGACTCGCTTGTGCCAAGGGCACACTGAAAAACGCTGAGCATAAGTCTATTACTGTAAACCATCTGCTTTCAGACGGTATGTTAGTCAATAAGGTGTAGGGGTTAGGGACTTCTACTGGCATATTTTCAACTACTTCATTAACTGCTCTCAGGTCGTGTACTAACCTCCACTTTTCCCCATCTGCCTTTTTAACTGGTAATAAGGGTGTGTTACATTTACTTCGGGTTTCTTTTAACACCCCTGCGTCAACTAAACCTCTGATTGTTTCTCTTATGCCTTTTACTGCTTCTGCCTTGATTGGATATTGTGGTTTATAAGGTCCTTGACATCCTGGCTTCAATTTTACTTCGACTGGGGTAGCTGTTTTAACTTTGCCTACATCTGTATTGTTCTTTGACCACAATTCCTCAGGGAGAGAATCTAAATCTTTTTCTAACTTTGCTCTCCATTCTTGCTCTACTTCTTTATCTTTTAACTCTATTTTTACCTCTTTTGGTCTTCCAGTCATCCTTGCATTAACAGATATTTTCATCATTTGTCCGTCAGTCGACATCCAAATATTCTCATTGTTTGCTTTAATAAATTCCAGTTCCTGTGCCCTAAACGTCATAAGTCCCAAATCCTTTGGTCTGTCATCAGGATTCACCTTTAGCGTAACATGTGGTTCTGTCTCAGGCACTGAGAACCATTTTCTGACCCATTCATTCTTTCTAATTGTGAGGGCTGCTCCCTCTGGTCCGATTAAAATGCTGTCTGAATTTATTTCCTGTTCTTGTCCTGCCTCTTTATTCCACTTCTCCTGTATCTCTGACTGTTGTATTTTATCAAAAATCATTGTGCTATGTAGTTCAGTTTTTGGCCATTCGGCGTCTGGAATCTGTGCCTCTACAAATGTCCCCCAAATTTCCCATACCTGCTTTTTAATTTGTTCTTCTATGTCCCCTAGCCAATATACATTGGCCCACTCTTCTCCCCTTACCCTAATTACGTACATGCCCGTCAGATTAATTCCTTGAGTTGTACACTCTAATTTTAACCCTAACCCTAAGATTGCATCCCGGCCTAACAAATTCAGTGGTGTTTTATTGCATACTAACACAGGCACATGAGTGGTTTTGTTTCCACCGGTGATAGGCACCGGCATCGTCATTTGAGTCAATACTGCTTTCCCCGAGAACCCCATAGTTTTTACAAACTGACCTGACAATGGTAGGTGTCCTGCATATTTTTCCTGTATGCACGTACAAGTAGCTCCTGTATCTATCATCATGGGGATCTCAACCCCCCCTATTCTAACATTGATTACAGGTTCTTGATTTGCTGTGTCCGTTATTTGTACATACTGGCCTACCATTTCGGGGTTCTCTGGGCCTCCCTATAGGAAACTCTGGTGATTTACTGGCCCCTGACTCATTGGGCAGTCACTGGTTGGCACTTGCATCATTTGCTGACTCATTTGTTGTTGACCTCCTTGTCTATAGCTGTTTTGGGGACAATTCCTCTTTATGTGTCCTGTTTCCCCACATCCCCAGCATACCCCTGGAGGGCCAGGTGGTCCTCCCTGCCTGGGGCCTTGATTATATCCTTGGTTTTGTCCCCTCTGGTTCTGATAGGGTGCTTTTCCCTGTCCCTGTCCTTTTCCTCCTGCACTTCCCTTGCTATATTTACATTTTTCATCCCATTCTTCCTTACCCTCCTCCTGTTCACACCTTGCCTCACTGTCCACTGCCTCCTCACCTTTTTTACTCTGTTCTTCCTCCATTTTTCTATTTGCGCATTTTAACACCCTTACCCGAATCAACTCTTCCTCTAACTCTTGCCTCATACGGCGTATGTTATCCAGTTCTCCTTCCACTTTAGCACCTTCTTCTTCCCTTTTTACCTTTCTTTCCACCTCCTGCTTTGCCCATTGTTCGCGGGTCATGTCCCTTTCTTCATATTCCCCCTCAAAATTCTTTTTTTTGGAGTTTTTCTTTTCTCTAAGGCAGCCGGAAGTGTAAAACCGGAAGTCGGCCCCAGTGAATTTTTTGAGTCAGAGCAAGGGAGGCAGCGAGTGGAACGCGAGACTGCGCCGGCGCCTGAGGTCAGCCAGTAGCGCGCGGAAGGTTTAAAAAGCAGGCCGCTCTATCCAGCGGGCAGAGTTGTGAGCGGGCGGCGGAGTGAGAAGGAGCAGAGTGGGACGGCTTTGGCTCAAACAGGCTTTGGCGTGAACAGGCAGAGGCGAGGGTAGGTTCCAGTAAGTTGTTTTTGTTTCTTCAGAGTAGAAAGAATGCCAGGCTGGATGTTGGAATGCTTCTCTTGCAGGATGTGGGAAGTCAGGGAGACCTCCGGTGTCCCTGACAACGACACCTGCAGGAGGTGCATCCAACTGCAGCTCCTAACAAACCGTGTTAGGGAACTGGAGCAGGAGCTGGATGACCTCCAGATCATTCGGGAGAATGAAGAGTTTATAGATAGTAGCTTCAGGGAGGCAGTTACGCCAAAGGCACAGAGCACAGGTAATTGGGTTACCGTCAAGCGAGGGAAAGGGAAAGGGCAGGCAGAGCAGGGTTCCCCTGTGGCCATTCCCCGCCACAACAGATATACTGATTTGGATACTGTTGTGGGGGATGCCTTACCTGGGGCAGTCGGATCTCTGGCACTGAGTCTGGTTCTGCAGCGCAGAAGGGAGGGTGGAAGAAGAGGAGAGCGGTAGTGATAGGGGACTCAATAGTCAGAGGTACAGACAGGAGGTTCTGTGGTCGTGACAGAGACTCCCGGATGGTTTGTTGCCTCCTGGGTGCCAGGGTCGGGGATGTCTCTGATCACGTGCACAGCATTCTGAAGTGGGAGGGTGATCAGCCAGATGTCGTGGTACACATCGGTACCAATGACGTAGGAAGGAAGAGTGAAGAGGTCCTGAAGAGTGAGTATAGAGAGCTTGGTAGGAAGTTAAAAAGCAGGATCCCGAGGGTGGTAATCTCAGGATTGCTACCTGTGCCACGTGCCAGTGAGGGGAAGAGTAGGATGCTCGGGCGGATGAACACATGGCTGAGGAACTGGTGTAAGGGGCAGGGTTTCAGATTTCTAGATCATTGGGACCTCTTCTGGGGCAGGTGGGACCTACCTGAACTACAAGGGGACCAATATACTTGCAGGGAGGTTTGCTAGTGTTGTTGGGGAGGGTTTAAACTAGATTTGCAGGGGGATGGGAACCAGAGTGCCAGAGCAGATAGTGGAGCGGGGGTGAAAATAAATGATGTTAATAGTTCATGCAAAATCACAAATAGAAGGGTTGTGTTGGTGGTAATAATCTTCTGAGGTGTGTCTATTTCAATGCCAGGAGTATTGTGGGGAAGGCAGACAAGCTGAGGGCGTGGATTGACACATGGAATTATGACATTATAGCCATTAGTGAAAAACCTGGCTACAGGAGGGGCAGGACTGGCATCTCAATGTTCCAGGGTTCCGATGTTTCAGACGTGATAGAGGCAGAGGGATGAAGGGTGGGAGGGTGGCATTACTAGTCAGGGAAAATGTTACAGCAGTGCTCAGGCAGGACAGATTAGAGGGCTTGTCTACTGAGGCCATATGGGTGGAGCTGAGAAACAGGAAAGGTATGACCACATTAATGGGGTTGTATTATAGACCACCCAATAGTCAGCGAGAATTGGAGGAGCAAATCTGCAGAGAGATAGCAGACAACGGCAGGAAACATAAAGTTGTGATAGTAGGGGATTTTAATTTTCCACATATAGATTGGGACTCCCATACTGTTAAAGGTCTAGACGGGTTAGAGTTTGTAAAATGTGTTCAGGAAAACTTTCTAAATCAATATATAGAGGGACCAACTAGAGAGGATGCAATATTAGATCTCCTATTAGGAAACGAGTTAGGACAAGTGATGGAAGTGTGTGTAGGGGAGCACTTTGGTTCCAGTGATCAGAACGCCATTAGTTTCAACTTGATCATGGATAAAGATAGATCTGGTCCTCGGGTTGAGGTTCTAAACTGGAAAAAGGCCAAATGTGAAGAAATGAGAAAGGATCTAAAAAGCGTGGATTGGGACAGGCTGTTCTCTGGCAAGGATGTGATTGGTAAGTGGGAGGCCTTCAAAGGAGAAATTTTGAGAGTGCAGAGTTTGTATGTTCCTGTCAGGATTAAAGACAAAGTGAATAAGAATAAGGAACCTTGGTTCTCGAGGGATATTGGAACTCTGATAGAGAGATGTATGACATGTATAGGCAACAGGGAGCAAATAAGATGCTTGAGGAGTATAAACAGTGCAAGAAACTACTTAAGAAAGAAATCAGGAGGGCTAAAAGAAGACATGAGGTTGCGTTGGCAGACAAGGTGAAGGATAATCCTAAGAGCTTCTACAGGTATATTAAGAACAAAAGGATAGTAAGGGATAAAATTGGTCTTCTTGAAGATCAGAGTGGTCGGCTATGTATGGAACCAAAAGAAATGGGGGAGATATTAAATGGGTTTTTTGCATCCGTATTTACTAAGGAAACTGGCATGGAGTCTATGGAAATAAGGCATGGAACCTATACAGATTAAAGGGGAGGTGCTTGCTGTCTTGAGGCAAATCAGAGTAGATAAATCCCCAGGACCGGACAGGGTATTCCCTCGGACTTTGAAGGAGACTAGTGTTGAAATTGCAGGGGCCCCGGCAGATATATTTAAAATGTCGGTATCCATGGGTGAGGTACCGGATGATTGGAGGATAGCTCATGTTGTTCCGTTGTTTAAAAAAGGCTCAAAAAGTAATGCGGGAAATTATAGGCTGGTAAGTTTGACATCAGTGGTAGGTAAATTATTGGAAGGAGTACGAAGAGATAGGATCTACAAATATTTGGATAGACAGGGACTTATTAGGGAGAGTCAACATGGCTTTGTGCGTGGTAGGTCATGTTTAACCAATCTATTAGAGTTTTTCGAGGAGGTTACCAGGAAAGTGGATGAAGGGAAGGCAGTGGATGTTGTATACATGGACTTCAGTAAGGCCGTTGACAAGGTCCCGCATGGGTGGTTAGTTTGCAAGCTTCAGTCGCTAGGGATACATGGAGAGGTAGTAAATTGGATTAGACATTGGCTCAATGGCAGAAGCCAGAGAGTGGTAGTGGAGGATTGCTTCTCTGAGGGGAGGCCTGTGACTAGTGGTGTTCACAAACAGAACTTATAAGACACAGACTCAATTTACATGAATAATGGTTGGAATGCGAATACTTACAACTAATCCAGTCTTTAAGAAACAAAACAATGGGAGTGGAGAGAGCATCAAGACAGGCTAAAAAGATGTGTATTGTCTCCAGACAAGACAGCCAGTGAAACTCTGCAGGTCCACGCAACTGTGGGAGTTACAAATAGTGTGACATAAATTCTGATTCTAGGATCGCATGATAAAGACTCAGGAGGAAAAAAGCAGAAATATTTATGTGAAATAGTGTGACATAAACCCAATATCCCGGTTGAGGCCGTCCTTGTGTGTGCGGAACCTGGCTATCAGTTTCTGCTCCGCGACTCTGCGCTGTCGTGTGTCGCGAAGGCCGCCTTGGAGAACGCTTACCCGAATATCAGAGGCCGAATGCCCGTGACCGCTGAAGTGCTCCCCAACAGGAAGAGAACAGTCTTGCCTGGTGATTGTCGAGCGGTGTTCATTCATCCGTTGTCGCAGCGTCTGCATAGTTTCCCCAATGTACCATGCCTCGGGACATCCTTTCTTGCAGCGTATCAGGTAGACAACGTTGGCCGAGTTGCAAGAGTATGTACCGTGTACCTGGTGGATGGTGTTCTCACGTGAGATGATGGCATCTGTGTCGATGATCCGGCACGTCTTGCAGAGGTTGCTGTGGCAGGGTTGTGTGGTGTCTTGGTCACTGTTCTCCTGAAGGCTGGGTAGTTTGCTGCGGACACACTATTTGTAACTCCCACAGTTGCGTGGACCTGCAGAGTTTCACTGGCTGTCTTGTCTGGAGACAATACACATCTTTTTAGCCTGTCTTGATGCTCTCTCCACTCCCATTGTTTTGTTTCTTAAAGACTGGATTAGTTGTAAGTATTCGCATTCCAACCATTATTCATGTAAATTGAGTCTGTGTCTTATAAGTTCTGTTTGTGAACAGAATTCCCACTCACCTGAAGAAGGGGCTCAGAGCCTCGAAAGCTTGTGTGGCTTTTGCTACCAAATAAACCTGTTGGACTTTAACCTGGTGTTGTTAAACTTCTTACTGTGTTTACCCCAGTCCAACGCCGGCATCTCCACATCATGACTAGTGGTGTGCCACAGGTATCAGTGCTGGGTCCATTGTTGTTTGTCATCTATATCAATGATCTGGATGATAATGTGGTCAATTGGATCAGCAAATTTGCTGATGATACAAAGATTGGAGGTGTAGTGGAACGTGAGAAAGGTTTTCAAAGCTTGCAGAAGGATTTGGACCAGCTAGAAAAATGGGCTGAAAAATGGCAGATGGAGTTTAATGCAGACAAGTGTGAGGTATTGCACTTTGGAAGGACAAACCAAGGTAGAACATACAAGGTAAATGCTAGGACACTGAAGAATGCAGTAGAACAGAGGGATCTGGGAATACAGATACATAATTCCCTAAACGTGGCGTCACAGGTAGATTGGGTCGTAAAGAGTGCTTTTGGTACATTGGCCTTTATAAATCAAAGTATTGAGTATAAGAGTTGGAATGTTATGGTGAGGTTGTATAAGACATTTGTGAGGCCGAATTTAGAGTATTGTGTGCAGTTTTGGTCACCTAATTACAGGAAGGATATTAATAAGGTTGAAAGAGTGCAGAGAAGGTATACAAGGATGTTGCCGGGACTTGAGAAATTGAGTTACAGAGAAAGGTTGAATAGGTTAGGACTTTATTCCCTGGAGCGTAGAAGAATGAGGGGAGATTTGATAGAGGTGTATAAAATTATGATGGGTATAGATAGAGTGAATGCAAGCAGGCTTTTCCCACTGAGGCTAGGGGAGAAAAAAACTAGACATGGGTTAAGGGTGAAAAGTTTAAAGGGAATGTTAGCGGGGCTTCTTCACACAGAGAATGGTGGGAGTGTGGAATGAGCTGCCAGATGAAGTGGTGAATGCGGATTCACTTTTAACATTCAAGAAAAACTTGGACAGGTACATGGATGAGACGGTTGTGGAGGGATATGGTCCAGGTGCAGGTCAGTGGGACTAGGCAGAAAAATGGTTCGGCACAGCCAAGAAGGGCCAAAAGGCCTGTTTCTGTGCTGTAATATTCTATGGTTCTATTGGAGTGCTATGATTTAAAAGCCTGTCAGCTGTCCATGGGGCATGAAGATTAAAGTGACCAGGCCACTTCAAATTTTCACAGCTGACTGTCCGGAATGAAGTTGTTAATCACAGAACTGCCTGATATCACCATGCTAAGTATGATCTACAGGTCGGCCAGTACTACAAGGGGCAGTCCAGTCACAAGACCCTCTCCCGGGGGAGAGTGGTGAGGTCAACCCCTTGTTCCCAGCCCAAGGCCACCCAACCCCCAGGACCCTTCCTCTGCAGGCTGACAGTGGCAGAGGGGCAAATGTCTACTGGACTGAGCACATTGGGGTCCAGCACAGCAGGTCCACACTGGTCAGTACCAGCACCAAAATAGATAAAGACAAGAGTAGCCCTCGGGTGAGGGTGCTTAATTGGGTGAAGGCCAATTACATCCAAATTAGACAGGAACTGGGGAATGTGGATTGGGAGCGGCTACTTGAGAGCAAATCCACATCTGGCATGTGGGAGGCTTTTAAAGGTCAATTGATTGAAGTGCAGGACAGGCATGTTCCCGCAAAAAATGAAGGATAGAAATTGCAGGATTCGGGAACCATGGATGACAAGGGAAATTGTAAGCTTAGTCAAAAGGAAAAAGGAAGGCATATGATAGGTCTAGGCATCTAAAAAACTGACAAAGCCCTTGAGTATAGTGAAAGTAGGAAGGAACTTAAATGTGGAATTAGAAGGGCTAAAAGGGGCCATGAAATGGTCTTTAGCAAACAAGGTCAAGGAGAATCCCAAGGCTTTTTATGCATATATTGGGAGCAAGAGGGTAACACAAGAGAAAGAGTAGGTCCACTCAAGGACAATGGAGGGAAGTTACACGTCAAACCACAAGAAGTTGCACATGGAGCCACAGGAAGTGGGTGAAATCCTTAATGAGTACTTTGTATTAGTATTCACCAAGGAGAAGAACATGACGGATGTTGAGGTCAGGGATAGGCGTGTGAACACTCTGGAGAACGTCAATACATCAAAGGAGGAAGTGTTTTGTATCCTAAATTGCATTAAGGCAGACAAGTCCCCAGGGCCAGATGGGATCTATCCCAGATTACTACGAGACGCAAGGCAAGAAATAGCTGGGTCTTAACAGATATCTTCACAACCTCTTTGACCACAGGCAAGGTTCAAGAGGACTGGAGAATAGCCAATGTTATTCCCTTGTCTAAGAAAGGAAGCAGGGATAATCCAGCAAATTATAGGCCATTGAGCCTGACATCAGTGGTGGGGAAGCTTTTGGAGAAGATACTGAGGGACAGGATATATGCACATTTACAGGAAACTGGACTAATTGGTGACAGGCAGCATGGTTTTGTACAGGGAAGGTCAATGAGTTTTTTGAAGCGGTGATAACAAAATTGATGAAGGAAGGGCTGTGGATGTGGTTTATATGGAGTTTAGTAAGGTTTTTGACAAGGTCTCACATGGCAGGCTGGTACAAAACTAAAATGATGTGGAGATGCCGGCATTGGACTGGGGTAAACACAATAAGAAGCCTCACAACACCAGGTTAAAGTCCAACAGATTTATTTGGTAGCAAAAACCACTAGCTTTCTGAGTGCTGCTCCTTCATCAGGTAAGTGGGAGTTCCACTTACCTGACGAAGGAGCAGCACTCCGAAAGCTAGTGGCTTTTGCTACCAAATAAACCTGTTGGACTTTAACCTGGTGTTGTGAGACTTCTTACAAAACTAAAATCACATGGGATTCGGGGTGAGCTGGCTAGATGGATACAGAAATGGCTTGGTTATAGAAGACAAGAGAAGCGGTGGAAGTGTGTTTTTCAGAAAGGAGATCTGTAGCTGGTGGTGTTCCACAGGGATCGGTGCTGGGACCTCTTGTTGTTTGTATATAAATGATCTGAAGGAAAATGTGGGGGATCTGATTAATAAGTTTGCGGATGACATGAAGACTGGTGGAGTTGCTGATAGTGCTGGGGATTGTCAGAGGATTCAAGAGAATATAGATTGGAGACTTGGGCACAGAAATGGCAGATGGAGTTTAATCTGGACAAATGCAAGGTGATGCATTTTAGAGGATCAAATTTAGGTATGAATTACACTGTAAATGGCAGAACCCTTCGGAACATTAACATACAGAGGGATCTGGGTGTGCAGGTCCACAGTTCCCCAAGAGTGGCAACACAGGTGGCCAAGGTGATTAAGAAAGCATACGACATGCTTACCTTCATCAGCTGGGACATTGAATACGGGAGTTGAGAAATCATGTTGCAGATATATAAAACCTTGGCTAGGCCACATTTGGAGTATTGGGTGCAGTTCTGGTTATCACACTATCAGAAGGATGTGGAAGTTTTGGAGCGAGTGTAAAAAAGGTTCACCTTTTATTACATTGTTTTGATTACATTGTTTTGGTGCAAAACAATTGTCAGTAGCCCTTTTAAGACATTTTGACTGCCTTACCAATCGTAGACCTTAGCAGAGATCAACGGAATTTTCCATACTCCAGTCAGACTTGTGGCAAAATAGTATCACTTGATGCAATTCACAATGAACGGCCCACAAATGGTTCTCCAAGGTTAACAGTAATCATTGCAACATTGGATTACAGCTCCTCTCAGAAAAGGGAAGCCAGATTTCCCTTTAATTTTATTACCATATTGTCATTACAAAACTATGCTTTGTACATATTCTGTAAAGCTAAACATTATCAGTAGGTAACACACAAAATATAGATTTGCAACAGTATTTATTTCATACTTGTACATTTACAGTGTTTTAAACAAAGGAACAGAATTTGCAATTGCTTTTGCTGTATTATGTTTGTGTGTCATGTTCTATTTGTGCTATCTGCTTCTGTCATCTTATGCATTCATATCATTATCTGTGAAGTCCATATGGATGGTAACAGGACCTCCCAAAACTAAAGGGGAAAATATGATTTGATTCAAGTTTTGAGGAACAGCAATTTGGACACAAACTTTATATCTGCAAACATCTGTAGAAGAGCAAGTAAAAAAAAAGTCTGTCATATAATATAGCATGTATGAAAATAAATAGAATGTATTTTTTTGGTTCTGCATTTTAACTATATGTTCAAGAAAAAAATCCTTGTCAAATTTTAATCCCACTACACTTATTTGCAAGACAGCAATTAAAACTGTGGCCATGGGCATGCACAATTGGAAATTCTAGTCAGTGGTCAATTTTATATTCCGATCCAACCCACTGTCACTGCCCACCACCCCCTCTCCCCACCCCCCTCAAAAAAGATCCGGCCTAATCAATGGATCAGATTAGTGCATATAATACTAATGATTGCCACTACTAACATCACTGAAGTAATGTGGTTGTGGCAGTTGAGGAGGAAAAAAAAGAGCAGCATGTTTGCACATATCCACAAAATATGTGCACATTCAAGTAAAATAAAATTGTTAAAGACTGAGAAGATAAACATAAATCTTTGTGGACTCATGGTCGGGCTGGCACTTGTATGAATAAAGAACAGGAGTGCATTGTAATTTTGCTTTCTTGTTCCGTAGAAAGTCTGATGCCGTAATTTTGCAAAGGAAGGCTACAAGTGGATTAAAGTAAGGAAAAACTTTCAGTAAAATAAGGTATCCAAATTACAAGTTTAAAATATAAAGTTAGGTCTCAAAAGGTGTAGCAGCTTTATTACTTTTTGCTTGTAAATGGACTGTTGCTAGTATGTTCTTGCTCTACAGCAGGTTTATTCCAGCAATTTCAAGTAACAGTAATTATAATAGCTCAAATTATTACAAATTGAAACTCTCTCCTGGCCAAATTGCACATTTTTTCAATGTTATACATCAAAGTATCAGTAGAAAACTGTACAAAAATTCCCTGGACAAAAAAGATGATTTATAGACATTTAGAAGTATTTAAGGATGGGGACCTTGGTCAGAAGGTCTCAAGGGAAAAGTTTGCATAGTTGGCAAATGGAAGTGCTTGAAATTTTGATGGTCATATAGCAAAAGCATGAAATATTAGTACCGATTTATTGGTTTGTATGTGAAAATTATGTACCATAACCTTGAGGAAAATTATTTGCTGTAATATCGAATATAGTAAAATCTAAAGTATCAAATGGTTAACAGCTGCCACAAATATATTAGTTAGTGAAGGGCACAGAACCAAACACCTGAAATGTTTTCTCTTCATGCTGCTTGCTGGAAGCAAGAGGATACAGGATATTTCAAAATACATATGAAACATATCTAGGCCCGCTTCAAATTCATGAGTCCAAATGTTTTCAGCATTGACATCAGATATGTTAGTAAATAGTTTGCCAGCAAAAGGTATGTTCAGCATTACAAGAATTAACTTTCTCCCAGTTTTGCTAAATAGTTTGTTAATAAAATTGAAGCTGTGTGTTGCATAGTTAAAAGCCATTTATTCCCTTCAACAGATGTTAAAAGCTCCAAAATAGCATAATGTTTTAACTGTTAGGACAATCTATTTTTCAATAACAAAGTTTGAAAAAAAACTGTTCAGGTAAATCCTCAATATCCATTATATACTTTCTCTCTAACGCAAATTTTTAGCTATGGGGTGTGGGTGGAGCTGGGCGATCAGTCACAAACAAAATGAATAGTGGAGCCTGCATGAAGGGCCAAATGGCTTCCTCTTGTTCCTGTTTTCTCTAGTTCCATAATATTTTGGGTAAGGAGATTAATAGCAAATCTTCTTCGAGTCGGTCTGTTTGAATTTATATTTCAGTTAATGCCAGTTAAAGGATTAGTAACTTCTGGCCTAGCTATTCTTACAAAAGGAAGTCAAGATTTTGGGGGGAAAAGTTCTCCCTCCAAGTCCCCAAAAGATCACCTAGCTGTTTCAAAAGTTATTCCATTAACTTACCTAAAATTTGATCTTGTTTCCTGCACAATGTCCCAATATAATGAAAGGAACATTGTACAATTTTCTTTCAGTTTATGTGGACCAAATATGTGCAGCAGTGAAAGGCTGCTAAGATTACAGGGTAACTCTTCACAGAACCGGAGATGTTTGGTGAATTCCAATGGTACAAGAGACCCGGAAGAGTTTGTTAATTTAGGTTCTTTGACCACATGAAATTTGTTTTTTAAAAATCTTTATACCAGCTTGTGATTTCTAATGGATCTTTCTCTTCTTTTCCCAAGTTTCTTTCTCTGCCGCAATTTCCACCAGTCAAGAACCAGGGAGTAAAATCAACATAATGTTTCATTCTAGTTGAAGGTGCAAAATGCAATGTTAATAATTCTAACTGACAGGAGAGAAAAGCACAAACCTCTCAGCCAGCCAGCAAAAAGAACTTCAATTTAAAAAAAATGCAAAGCGTGCAGAAACCTGAACACTAAGCAAACAATATATACCTATTTAGCAAACAGATGCACAATGAGGACTACTGCAAAAATACTATTAAAAATAGTATGCAAACTACATAATGTTAGGCACCAAAAATCTGCTTCTTTGTAGGAATAATTGCACTATAAACGTTTCACAGTATGAGAGAGATTACAGCTTTTGAAAGTCTGGTTCTGAGCCCATTCCTACTACCTAGAATAAGTATTGACTAGAAAAAAAGAAACTTAGTCTTTGTTGAAGCAATGGTTTCAAACTTTCCATCACATCACACATCTTGTCAAGTCAGTCAGTGTCACTCTGGTCTGTTAGGGATATACAAAAATAAAACCAAACTGAACTGGAACCGGCCACATTAAAAGTTGTGGCTAAAATGGATGTTCAATTTAAAACTGAAAGTTAGACTTTTTGGAACTTATGATTACACCACACAACTCAAAATATCAATGCCCAACTGCTCTCGCATAAGATTCTTGTCCCTGAAGCCAGGAGCTCCTTTCTTTATCGCTTCCTTATACAACATGTTAAAATATTGCCTACTCTCATTTTCATGAATTGGCAAGAATATTTCAACACATTTGCTTTTATAATGTGAATCCAAAATGGTTTGAACTAGAGTGGTAGCAAAGTTAGGCCACAAGGATCCCCAAGTTCAGAGTGAGGAAGAATAGCCAAGCTCAGTTCATGGTGGTTCTACTTCACAGATCTCTAATGTTTATTGCGTGATCTGTTTGCACATCCTCCCAACCCCCATCACAGCTGTCCCCAACCCCCTCGGCAAAGATGATCACAGTGGCAGAGGTAGAGAAAAATGGCTTTTTCAATATTCAATAGAATTCAATAATTAAAATTCACAGTTTGTCTAATGAATGCACTCTCCTTGTTCAACATATAATCCTACTCCTCATAAAGAATTGTATACCAGAATTCATTATGGAAGCCATTTCCTCTAAAATTATAGATGTAAAAGTGTGTAGAAGAGTAATGCTGGTATGTATGCAATAACGTGTGCAAATGTCAAATCTGTTAGAATGTAGACAAAGTATTCCCTTGCCAAAGCACAAAGTTATCAGTAAAATTTTAAAAGTGTTCACAGCAAAATTTCTTTTTCTTAATAACGTTGGCTTGAATCTGTACACTTGCTTCAAGTTTGTTCAGTTTTCCTTATTTCATCCCTAAGGTAAGTTTGTTTCCTTTTCCCTGTGCACTTTATATCTAAAGGGTGAAGTAATAGCAAAGTAAAATGCAGTATATCTGTAACTTGCATTGTAATTTCAGATTCTATTTTCTAAGCCATTTTGTAATAAAAAGCAGTTTAGATAAATAACTTTATTCTTACTTTAGAGTGAATACTTCTATCTTATCACTTTAAAAAATTCTAAACAAATTGAAATCTAAATCTGGTAGTTTAGTTTAACCATTGCGCATTGCTCAACTGCCAAACAAAGCATTGCGGATCTCCCAGATAAAGGTAACAATTGGGATTAATTATAATTAGTTTATTTTGCAGCTTTTCTGAAGACAAACATGGAGTTTGGATACTCAACAGGCAGCTGCTGAAGAAACTTAAGCAAGTTTACAGATGGAAAATAGCTATCCAATTGTGCTATAAAACTTGGCAGATTAGCAACTATAGTTGCAATGATTTTGAACCAGTGGCTTGGCAAGGGACAAATACATTTTTATCATTATTCTAAATTAACACATGAAATAAATAAGGACTGACATTTAGAGATTTGCATTCTGCAGCTTCCAGTTTACACATTAAATACTCTCAAATTTCTAGACAGATCAAATTTGTATTTTTTAAAATCCATGATCAGCAGCTGCTGTGATGCAACACCTGGAAAGGCCAGACACTTGAATTTTCATTAACACAGCACACAGCTTACAATTTTCCCCCAACTATATATCAGCTTACATTAAGCTGTCCCGCTCTTTATCCAACTATTACCAAAATTTCTAACCTCCCTTCTCTTTCTAAAGAGGAAAATAAAATACAGAAATCAAATTTGAATGTTTAAATTAAGCCATAATCAAACAAACCTAAGTTTTTCAACATTTAGCAGTTCTGGCAGTAGCGAATATACATTTAAACTCCTCAAAATAAGTCTTTTCCCAATTCTGAATGCTCTCTTGCTTCCAAAATACATTGCTCTGAAATTTCTAATTAGAATATTGGTTCCATCCTTGATTAACATCAATTGCAACCAAGCAACTGATTATTTGATTTTAGCCACGATAGTTCACTGAATTCAGAATTAGCACAGTATGCACCTGCTCATTATAAGATCCACTGGAACTTCTAGGAGTAAATCTTTGAAAACAGATACATTTTTCCTATATACTCATAGAATCACAGAAACCCTACAGTGCAGAAAGAGGCCATCTGGCCCATCGAGTCTGCACCGACCACAATCCCAGCCAGGCCCTACCCCCGTATCCCTACACATTTACCCGCTAATCCTTCTAACCTACGCATCTCAGGACATTAAGGAGCAATTTTAGCATGACCAATCAACCTAACCCGCACATCTTTGGACTGTGGGAGGAAACCGGAGCACCCGGAGGAAACCCACGCAGACACGAGGAGAATGTGCAAACTCCACACAGACAGTGACCCAAGCTGGGAATCGAACCCAGGTCCCTGGAGCTGTGAAGCAGTAGTGCTAACCACTGTGCTACCGTGCCGCCCATAATTACTCAGTGAAGAATTTAAAGCACTCTCACACCCATCCACCCAGCAACCCTCAAAAAAGCCATCCAAAAGACAATTCTTTCCAACACCTGTACATTTTACCATTTAATTGTTCAAATGGCATGTTTACCTGAATATGGTAGCAATCATTCATAAATGACAATATGCCAAGGGCTGCCTTAGTTATCGACATAAGCAATCTTTTAAAGAAGTTTAGTTACATCAGTTAAATGCTAACTCAAACTCCCCACCTTAAAATTTGTCACTGCTATGGAAAAATAAATTGCAAGCATTCCTTAAATATTTCAATCTAGCAGAGTTAAGTTTAATGTTTACTGGACTTTCTCTAGCTTTATTTCTGGGAGAATTGCCTTTTACAGATGCACCACAGTGCACAAACTGAAAAAAATAAGAGTTCCAATGCAACATTAAACAAACAAAGGGGGAATGCAACAGTTACCCAACAACTCTACCACTCAAAAATTAAAAAAGCGTGACTTTTTGTACTAAATTAATTTTTCCTTTGGGGAAAAAATTGTTTGAGAAGAAAAAAGTTTCCCGTCACTCTTTTCAACTAAACGTGTGTGGTTGGATGGGTCACCAAGGATGGGGTATGTGTTTGCTGGTCATTTCTTGCACACTTCACAACTGGAAACCCTCCATGGGGGCCTCTTGCTGTTGAAAGAGGAATTGCTGTGCAATCTCATCCACTTGTGGCGCTATACTACTGTCTTCTTCCTCCACACCGAAGTAATGCTCAATAAGGTCAAAGGCTTTCTGATAAATTTCCTGATTCTCATGGCTCTGCAAAAATTCAATTTTATCGAGACCTGTGAGAAAGGAATAGGACAAATTTATTTTGGAGCTCTTATAAATATCACTAGGATTTTTGAATTCTTTTTTAGCATTTCTCCTACCATAAGCTTCTTCAATTAGGCTACAGTACGGATTAATCCCAGTTCCATTTTGTTTAGCCTCCTGCTCTCCAAGCCTTAAAATATTTTCCAGCCCATTTAGGGCAACTTGAACTATTTTTGAGTCCATAACGGTCAGTAGGTCACACAATGGCTTAATACAACCCAAGCTTACAAGATACCTGAAAAAAAGAAAAATATGCAAAAGATATTCTGTAGTATTAACATAAATTTCTATAGATGTTACAGAAACATAGAAAATAGGTGGAGGAGTAGGCCATTCGGCCCTTCGAGCCTGCACCACCATTCAATATGATCATGGCTGAGCATGTACTTTCTGTATCCCACTCCCGCTTTATGGAGTCATAGAGTCATAGAGGTTTACAGCATGGAAACAGGTCCTCCGGCCCAACTTGTCCATGCTGCCCTTTTTTTTAAACCCCGAAGCTAGTCCCAATTGCCCGCATTTGGCCCATATCCCTCTACACCCATCTTACCCATGTAGCTGTCTAGATGCTTTTTAAAAGACAAAATTGTACCCGCCTCTACTACCACCTCTGGCAGCTTGTTCCAGACACTCACCGCCCTGTGTGTGAAAAAATTGCCTCTCTCTCCCCTCTCAACTTAAACCTATGCCCTCTAGTTTTAGACTCTCCTATCTTTGGGAAAAGATATTGATTATCTAGTTCATCTATGCCCCTCATTATTTTATAGGCCTCTATAAGATCACCCCTCAGCCTTCTACGCTCCAGAGAAAAATGTCCTAGTCTATCCAGCCTCTCCTTATAACTCAAACCATCAAGTCCCGGTAGCATCCCAGTAAATCTTTTCTGCACTCTTTCTAGTTTAATAATATCCTTTCTACAATAGGGTGACCAGAACTGTACACAGTATTCCAAGTGTGGCCGTACCAATGTCTTGTACATCTTCAACAAGACATCCCAACTCCTGTATTCAATGTTCTGACCAATGAAACCAAGCATGCCAAATGTCTTCTTCACCACTCTGTCCACGTGTGACTCCACTTTCAAGGAGCTATGAACATGTGCTCCTAGATCTCTTTGTTCTGTAACTCTGCCCAGCGCCCTACCATTAACTGAGTAAGTCCTGCCCTGGTTCAATCGACCAAAATGCATCACTTCGCATTTATCTAAATTAAACTCCATCTGCCACTCGTAAGCCCACTGGCCCAATTGATCAAGATCCTGTTGCAGTCCGAGATAAACTTTCTTCATTGTCCACTATGCCACCAACCTTGGTGTCGTCTGCAAACTTACTAACCATGACTCCTATATTCTCATCCAAATCATTAATATAAATGACAAATAACAGTGGACCCAGCACTGATCCCTGAGGCACACTGCTGGTCACAGGCCTCCAGTTTAAAAAACAACTCTCTGGCTTCTGTCATCAAGCCAATTTTGTATCCATTTAGCTACCTCACCCTGGATCCCATGTGATTTAACCTTATGCAACAACCTACCATGCGGTACCTTGTCAAAGACCTTGCTAAAGTCCATTTGGACAACATCAACTGCACTGCCCTCATTTACCTTCTTGGTTACCCCTTCAAAAAACTCAATCTTCAAAAAATTCCAGAAGATTTGTCAAGCACGATTTCCCTTTAGTAAATCCATGCTGACTTGGACTTATCCTGTAACCACTTTCCAAATGCTCAGTTATTGCATCCTTAATAGTTGACTCCAGCATTTTCTCCACCACCGATGTCAGGATAACCGGTCTGTAATTCCGTTTTCTCTCTCCCTCCTTTTTTAAAAAGCGGGGTTACATTAGCCACCCCCTAATCCACTGGAACTCTTCCAGAGTCTATAGAATGCTGGAAAATGATACCAATGCATCCACTATTTCTAGGGCCACTTCCTCGAGTACTCTGGGATGCAGAGCATCAGGCCCTGGGGACTTATCGGGTTTTAATCCCAGCAATTTCCCCAGTACAATTTTCCTGACTAATAAGGATTTCTTTTAGTTCCTCCTTCATGCTAGACCCTCTGTCCCCTAGTATTTCTGAAAGATTATCACGGGTTCTTTAAACGGGAAAAATACAAACAACAACAAAGGCCAACGAAACCGATGGTCAGAAGTACCAAATGGGAGCCTGTAAAGAGACTGGCAAAGGATATAAAAATGTTTGACAATTTATTAGGGAAAAAGTGATTGGAAACAATGAGGTAAAATAAAACAAATAAAATGTTTATGTCACTCACTTAATCTGTTCAGGTGTTCCTCCAGAAGTTGCATTTGTGATGCCCCATGCTGCCTCTTTCCTTGTCCGAAATTCTGCTTTCTGAAGAAGGTCTATCAGCACTGGGAAGATGTTTGCATCTATTACAGCCTGAAAACCCAAAATCGTTTATAAAAGGAAGTGAACAAAAAAAAGACATGCATGTTAATAGCATCTTTCATAATTACAGGCCATCCCGCAAACAGCAAAGTAACAACGACCATCTAATCTGCATTTAGCGATATTGATTGAAAGATAAATACTGGCTGGGGATAACTTCCCTGCTCTTATTCAAAACAGTGCCATGGGATCTGTTATGTCTACCTGGACAACAGACAGGGCTGACAGGACCTTGGTTTAATGTATTTTCAAACACAAAACAGCAGTTCTGACACTCCAGCAATCTCTCAGTACTGAATAGGAGTGTCGGCCTTGATTTACACTCAAAGTCCTGAAGTAGGAGTTGGAACCTACAAAGTGCAGCAAGAGCCAGATCAGTGGTAACATAAGTGGTTCAGCTGCACGGTGAGGGAGGGAATACAAGGCAATAAATTAAAAAGCAGGACCCCAGTATTAGTAATCTGAGGATTGAACTGTGCCACATGCTAGCCAGAGCAGGAATAGAATTGATCAAAGAACAAAGAACAAAGAACAGTACAGCACAGGAAACAGGCCCTTCGGCCCTCCAAGCCTGTGCCGCTCCTTGGTCCAACTAGACCAATCGTTTGTATCCCTCCATTCCCAGGCTGCTCATGTGACTATCCAGGTAAGTCTTAAACGATGTCAGCGTGCCTGCCTCCACCACCCTACTTGGCAGCGCATTCCAGGCCCCCACCACCCTCTGTGTAAAAAACGTCCCTCAGATAAACGAGTGACTGGAAAGATAGTGCAGAGGGAGTGATTTGGATTCCTGAGGCATTGGAACTGATTCTGGGGAAGATGGGACCTATAAAGCTGGACGGGTTGCACCTTAGCATGACCAGGACTAATATCATTGCAGGGATATTTACTCGTGATTTTTGGGAGGGTTTAAACTAGAGTGGCAGGGGTTTGGAAACCTGAACGGGGAGACAGCGGTAGAGATGAATGACAGAAAAGTAGAAAGCAAAAGTGGAAGACAGACGAAGCAAGGATTAGCAGCAAATAAAGTTTATTTATTGGTGTCACAAGTAGGCTTACATTAACACTGCAATGAAGTTACTGTGAAAATCCCCTAGCCGCCACACTCTGGCGCCTGTTCAGGTACACTGAGGGGGAATTTAGCATGGCTTTTGCACCTAACCTTTCGGACTGTGGGAGGAAACCTGAGCACCCAGAGGAAACCCACACAGACATGGGGAGAACGTGCAGAGTCCGCACAGACAGTGACCCAAGCTGGGAATCGAACCCATGGCCCTGGCACAGTGAGGCAGCAGTGCCAACCATTGTGCCGCCCCATTACAGGGCCATCGTACAAAAAACCCACGTGTAACAATGTTAAAAAGACAAATTGCAAGGCAGCATATCAGATGTATCAGAGTACTCGCAAAAAGGTAGATGAATTAACTGCGCAAATTGACATACACGTGTACAATATGATTGCAATTCCAGAGACATGGCGGCAGGGTGACCAAGGCTAGGAACTGAATATCCAAGGCTATTCAATATTTAGGAAGGACAGACAAAAAGGGAGAGGAGGTGCGGTGGTGTTATTAATTAAGGGTGAAATCAGTGCAATCGCGTAAAGTGACATTGGCTCAGAAAATCTAGGTGGGGGGGGGGGGGGGAATTCTCCCATTCTGCTACACTGCTCTAGCAGCACAGTGAGCGGGAAATATCAGTGGAGACTGTTGTGCAGGCTTACCATTGGGCGACACGGCCTCTGCAGCAAAGATTTTCAAAAATCGGCGCGGAGCTGATTACAATATGCTAATCCACATTTCCATCTTATTAGTGGGAATAGGACTGAAGTCTCCAGGCCTGTGAGCGTCTCTCTACCTACCTCCCCCACCCCACACTGCCAGGAGTGGTTCACTCCATCGGGGTTTACAACAACTCCCTACTAACAGGTAACAGGTGCCCCAATCTTGCTGGAATGAAGAGAGGCAATGGAGGCCCCCGGAGGAGGTCAGGGATAAGGGAGAGGGGTCCCTGGGCAGTACCAGCCTGGACCCCTGGCACTGCCCAAGGGACAAATCGACAATGCCCAAGGGACAGCTTGGAACTGCCCACCAGGCATCGGCAATGCCAAGGGGAAGGGCCAGAGGGGGCGGGCGATAGGTGGGGGTGGACTCGCTGTCATACTGCATTCGGAATCTGTGGATCGGTGGCAGAGTGAGGGAGGATGGCGATCCTCCCTCACTCTACGGACTTCCTACAGAAACTCAGCATACATGGAGCAGTTGAACCAGGAGCACTCCTCGTCACAATGGATGTCTCGGCACTCTACACCAGCATCCCCCACGATGATGGCATTATTGCAACTGCCTCAGTACTCAACGCCGACAACTGCCAGTTTCCAGATGCAATTTTACAACTCATCCGCTTCATCCTGGACCACAATCTCATCACCTTCAACAACCAGTTCTTCATCCAGACACACGGAACAGCCATGGGGACAAAATTCGCACCTCAATATGCCAACATCTTCATGCACAGGTTCGAACAAGACCTCTTCACCGCACAGGACCTTCAACCGATGCTATACACTTGATACATTGATGACATTTTCTTCCTTTGAACTCATGGTGAACCATCACTGAAACAACTATATGGTGACATCGACAAGTTCCATCCCACCATCAGACTCACCATGGACTACTCTCCGGAATCAGTTGCATTCTTGGACACACGCATCTCCATCAAGGACGGTCATCTCAGCACTTCACTGTACCGCAAGCCCACGGATAACCTCACGATGCTCCACCTCTCCAGCTTCCACCCTAAACACGTTAAAGAAACCATCCCCTACGGACAAGTCCTCCGTATACACAGGATCTGCTCAGATGAGGAGGATCACAACAGACACCTCCAGACGCTGAAAGATGCCCTCATAAGAACAGGATATGGCGCTCGACTCATCGATCGACAGTTCTGACGCGCCACAGCGAAAAACCGCACCGACCTCCTCAGAAGACAAACACGGGACACAGCGGACAGAGTACTCTTCGTCGTCCAGTACTTCCCCGGAGCGGAGAAGCTACGACATCTTCTCCGGAGCCTTCAACATGTCATTGATGAAGACGAATATCTCGTCAAGGCCATCCCCACACGCCCACTTCTTGCCTTCAAACAACCGCACAACCTCAAACAGACCATTGTCCACAGCAAACTACCCAGCCTTCAGGAGAACAGTGACCACGACACCACACAATCTTGCCATAGCAACCTCTGCAAGACGTGCCGGATCATCGACACGGATGCCATCATCTCACATGAGAACACCATCCACCAGCTACACGGTACCTACTCTTGCAACTTGGCCAATGTTGTCTACCTGATACACTGCAGGAAAGGATGTCCCGAGGGATGGTACATTGGGGAGACCATGCAGAGCTACGACAATGGATGAATGAACACCGCTCGACAATCACCAGGCAATAGTGTTCTCTTCCTGTTGGGAACACTTCAGCAGTCACAGGCATTCGGCCTCTGATCTTTGGGTAAGCGTTCTCCAAGGCGGCCTTCATGACACACGACGGCGCAGAGTCGCTGAGCAGAGACTCAGCTCCACTTGCCCGCCCACTCACCATAACCCTTAATAGCTTTACTGTTCAAAAATGTATCTATCCTTGCCTTAAAAACATTCAATGAGATAGCCTCAACTGCTTCACTGGGCAGGGAATTCCACAGATTCACAACCCTTTCTGTGAAGAAGTTCCTCCTCAACTCAGTCCTAAATCTGCTTCCCCATTTTGAGGCTATGCCCCCCAGTTCTAGTTTCACCCGCCAGTGGAAACAACTTCCCTGCTTCTATCTTATCTATTCCCTTCATAATCTTATATATTTCTATAAGATCTCCCCTCATTCTTCTGAATTCCAATGAGCATAGCCCCAGTCTACTTAGTCTCTCCTCATAAGCCAACCCTCTCAACTCCGTAATCGACATAGTGAATCTCTTCTGCAACCCCTCCAGTGCCAGAATATCCTTTCTCAAGTAAAAAGACCAAAACTGTACACAGTACTCCAGGTGTGGCCTCACCAGCATCTGATACAGCTGCAACATAACCTCATTGTTTTTAAACTCCATCCCTCTAGCAATGAAGGACAAAATTCCATTTGCCTTCTTAATTACCTGCTGCACCTGCAAACCAACTCCTTGAGATTCCTGCACAAGGACACCCAGGTCCCTCTGCACAGCAGCATGCTGCAATTTTTTACCATTTAAATAATAGTCCATTTTGCTGTTATTCCTATCAAAATGGATGACCTCACATTTACCAACATTGTACTCCATCTGCCAGACCCTGACCCACTCACTTAGACTTTGCAGACTTTCAGCATCCTCTGCACACTTTGCTCTTCCACCCATCTTAGTGTCATCTGCGAATTTTGACACACTACACTTGGTCCCCAACTCCAAATCATCTACGTAAATCATAAACAATTGTGGTCCCAATACTGATCCCTGAGGCACACCACTAGTCACTGATCGCCAACCAGAAAAACACCCCTTTACCCCCACTCATAGAGTGATAGAGGGTTTACAGCACGGAAACAGGCCCTTCGGCCCAACTTGTCCATGTCGCTCTTATTTTTTTAAAACCCCTAAGCTAATCCCAATTACCCGCATTTGGCCCTTATCCCTCTATACCCATCGTACCCACGTAACTGTCTAAATGCTTTTTAAAAGACAAAATTGTACCCGCCTCTACTACTACCCCTGGCTGCTTGTTCCAGACACTCACCACCCTCTGTGTGAAAGAATTGCCCCTCTGGACACTTTTGTATCTCTCCCCTCTCACCTTAAACCTATGGCCTCTAGTTTTAGACTCCCCTACCTTTGGGAAAAGATATTGACTATCTACCTTGTCTATGCCCCTCATTATTTTATAGACCTCTATAAGGTCACCCCTCAGCCTCCTACGCTCCAGAGAAAAAAGTCCCAGTCTATTCAGCCTCTCCTTATAACTCAATCCATCAAGTCCCGGTAGCATCCTAGTAAATCTTTTCTGCACTCTTTCTAGTTTAATAATATCCTTTCTATAATAGGATGACCAGAATTGCACACTGTATTCCATGTGTGGCCTTACCAATGTCTTGTACAAGGCATCTTTGCTTTCTGTTAGTTAACAAATCCTCTATCCATGCTAATACATTACCCGTAACACTATGCATCGTTATCTTACGTAGCAGTCTTTGGTGCGACACCTTGTCAAATGCGTTCTGGAAATCCAGACACACCACATCCACAGGTTCCCCATTGTCCACTGCACGTGTAATGTTCTCAAAGAATTCCACCAAATTAGTCAAACATGACCTGCCCTTCCATAGAACCATAGAAAATTACAGCTCAGAAACAGGCCTTTTGGCCCTTCTTGTCTGTGCCGAACCATTTTATGCCTAGTCCCACTGACCTGCACTTGGACCATATCCCTCCACACTTCTCTCATCCATGAACCCGTCCAAGTTTTTCTTAAATGTTAAAAGTGACCCCGCATTTACCACTTTATCCGGCAGCTCATTCCACACTCCCACCACTCTCTGCGTGAAGAAGCCCCCCCTAATATTCCCTTTAAACTTTTCTCCTTTCACCCTTAACCCATGCCCCCTGGTTTTTTTCTCCCCTAGCCTCAGCGGAAAAAGCCTGCTTGCATTCACTCTATCTATACCCATCAAAATCTTATACACCTCTATCAAATCTCCCCTCAATCTTCTACGCTCCAGGGAATAAAGTCCCAAACCTATTCAATCTCTCTCTGTAACTCAGCTTCTCAAGTCCCGGCAACATCCTTGTGAACCTTCTCTGCACTCTTTCAATCTTATTTACATCCTTCCTGTAACTAGGTGACCAAAACTGTACACAATACTCCAAATTCGGCCTCACCAATGCCTTATATAACCTTACCATAACACTCCAACTTTTATACTCGATACTCCGATTTATAAAGGCCAATGCACCAAAGGCACTCTTTACGACCCTATCCACCTGTGACGTCACTTTTAGGGAATTCTGTACCTGTATTCCCAGATCCCTCTGTTCAACTGCACTCTTCAGAGTCCTACCATTTACCCTGTACGTTCTACTTTGATTTGTCCTTCCAAAGTGCAATATCTCACACTTGTCTGCGTTAAATTCCATTTGCCATTTTTCAGCCCATTTTTCTAGTTGGTCCAAATTTCTCTGCAAGCTTTGAAAACCTTCCTCACTGTCCACTACACCTCCAATCTTTGTATCATCAGCAAACTTGCTGATCCAATTTACCACATTATCATCCAGATCATTGATATAGATGACAAACAACAATGGACCCAACACCGATCCCTGCGGCACACCACTAGTCACAGGCCTCCATGCAGAGAAGCAATCCTCCACAACCACTCTCTGGCTTCTTCCATTGAGCCAGTGTCTTATCCAATTTACTACCTCCCCATGTATACCTAGCGACTGAACCTTCCTAACTAACCTCCCATGAGGGACCTTGTCAAAGGCCTTGCTGAAATCCAGGTAGACAACATCCACCGCCTTCCCTTCATCCACTTTCCTGGTAACCTCCTCGAAAAACTCTAACAGATTGGTCAAACATGACCTACCACGCACAAAGCCATGTTGACTCTCCCTAATAAGTCCCTGTCTATCCAAATATTTGTAGATCCTATCCCGTATCACACCTTCCAATAACTTGCCCACCACTGACGTCAAACTTACTGGCCGATAATTTCCCGGATTTCTTTTGGAACCTTTTTTAAACAACGGAACAACATGAGCCACCCTCCAATCATCCGGCACCTCCCCCGTGAATACTTACATTTTAAATATGTCTGCCAGGGCCCCTGCAAGTTCAACACTAGCTTCCCTCAAGGTCCATGGGAATACCCTGTCCGGTCCTAGGGATTTATCCACTCTGATTTGCCTCAAGACAGCAAGCACCTCCTCCTCTTTAATCTGTAAAGGTTCCATGGTCTCCCTACCAGTTTGCCCTATTTCCGTAGACTACATGCCCGTTTCCTCAGTAAATACGGATGCAAAAAAACCATTTAGTATCTCCCCCATCTCTTTTGGTTCCATACACAGTCTACCACTCTGGTCTTCAAGAGGACCAATTTTATCCCTTCATGAACCCATGCTGCGTCTTACCAATGGGACAACTTATATCCAGATGTCTTGCTATTTCTTCCTTCATGATAGATTCAAGCATTTTCCCTCCTATAGAAGTTAAGCTAACCGGCCTATAGTTACCTGCCTTTTGTCTACCTCCTTTTTTTAAACAGTGGTGTCACATTTGCTGTTTTCCAATCTGCGGGAATCACCCCAGAGTCCAGCGAATTTTGGTAAATTACCACTAGTGCATTTGCTATTTCTCCCGCCATCTCTTTTAGTACCCTGGGATGCATTCCATCAGGATCAGGAGACTTGTCTACCTTTAGCCCCATTAATTTGCCCAACACTACCTCTTTCGTGATAATGATAGTTTCTTGGTTCTCACCTGCCATAGCCTTCCTGTCATCAATTTCTGGCATGTTATTTGTGTCTTCCACTGTGAAGACCGACACAAAATACCTGTTCAATGCCTCAGCCATTTTCTCATTTCCAGTTATTACATCCCCCTTCTCGCCCTCTAAAGGACCAATGTTTACTTTAGCCACTCTTTTTCATTTTATATATTTGTAGAAACCTTTGCTCTCTGTTTTTATATTCTGAGCTAGTTTACTCTCATAATCCATCTTACTTTTCTTTATAGCTTTTTTCGTGGCTTTCTGCTGACCTTTAAAGATTTCCCAATCCTCTCGGTTCCCACTAATCTTTGCCACTTTGTATGCATTTTCTTTCAATTTGATACCCTCCTTTATTTCCTTAGATATCCATGGCTGATCATCTCTTTTTCTACAGTCCTTCCTCATCACTGGTATATAGTTTTGCTGAGCACTGTGAAAGATCACTTTGAAAGTCCTGCACTGTTCTTCAATTGTCCCACCATAAAGATTTTGCTCCCTGTCTACCTTAGCCAACTCCTCCCTCATCCCCTTATAGTCTCCTTTGTTTAAGCACAAGCCACTGGTATTGGATTTTACCTTCCAGCAGTGAGGCAGCAGTGCTAACCATTGTGCTGTCCATAAGCGCATGAGATTGGGGGTAATATATTGGCATGAATTGAGAATTGGTTAGCAGACAAGAAACAAAGAGTAAAGATAAATGGATCCATGTTGAAATGGCAGGCGGTGACTAGAGAGGTCCTGCAGGGATCTGTGCTTGGGTCCCAGCAATCCATAATATACATCAATAATTTGGATGAGGGAACCAAAAGTAATATTTCCAAGTTTGGTGATGACACAAAACTTTGTGGAAATGTGAGTGGTGAGGAGAATGTTAAGAGGCTTCAAGGTGACTTGATTGAGCAAATATGTGGCAGATGTAGAATAATGTGGATAAATGTGAAGTTATCCGCATCGGACGGAGAAACAGAATGGCAGAGTATTATTTGAATGGTGCTAGATTGGGAAATACCTTGTACACTAGTACAACAAGCAATTGGAAAGGCAAACGGTATGTTGGCAAGAGGACTTGAGTACAAATGCAAGGATGTCTTACTGCAGCTGTACAGGGCTTTGGTGAGACCAAACCTGGAATCTTTATCCAAGAAAGGATATATTTGTCATTGAAGGAGTGCAGTGAAGATTTACGAGACTAATTCCTGGGATGGCAAGATTGTCATATGAGGAGAGATTGGGGCGACTGGGCTGATTTCACTGGAATTTAGAAGAATGAGGCTGTGAAGGCCAATTCACTGAATATATTTAAGAAAGAAATGAATAAGATTTCTAGACACTAAAGGTGTGAAGAGGTATTGGGAGAGAGCCCATACATATGGCATCGAGAAAGAGCATCAGCCATGACCATGTTGAATGGTGAAGCAGGCTCAATTGGCTGAATGGCCAACTCCAACTTCTATGTTTCTACCTGACAATTCAAAGATGAGGACCCTGCGAACTAAGTCACAGCTGACACCACAAAATTGCCATCTGTATATTTGAAAAAGTGTACATTAAAGAAAATTCCTCATTCCATCAGTATCAACTCTGGAAGAAGCAAACAACAATTTAAATAGAACTTTGCACATGGTAAAAAAAAATCAGACGCAAGTATTAAATGTGGTTTCTTCCAAATGGCTAGAAAGTGGCCCAACCTCACTTAGCAACACTACAGTATGATGCATTTAAACTCTTTTTAACATTTGGGGAACTGCAGACTACATGATGCTGTTAGCAGATTTTTGAGAAATACTTCAGAGATTGTCTTCAAGTAAAGTTAATTATAGGATTATATAACCATTAGATTAGAATTTAAAATCCATTGAAAATAAATGTATAAATCAAAACTCTCAAGTTCTAATCTTTGACAAAATGTCACAAGGCAGCTATGAACTATTAAGTAAATTTAAATTACTTTTATCAAACACATTGGATACAAATATGTAAATTCACTAATTTCAAATGAAAACTATTTTCCTCTACCTGAATTTGTGCTCTATTTCCAGCTGTAATGTTTGAAATAGTCCAACAAGCTTCTTTCCTTATGGATTCTTTTGGA
This sequence comes from Mustelus asterias, assembly GCF_964213995.1. Taxonomy (NCBI): domain Eukaryota; kingdom Metazoa; phylum Chordata; class Chondrichthyes; order Carcharhiniformes; family Triakidae; genus Mustelus; species Mustelus asterias. Next base: position 81,599,999 of record NC_135821.1, read on the forward strand.
CTACTTAATAAATGTAGAAGACATGGCAAGGCTGAACAATTTAATATGACCTGGACAGAACAAAAATTAAGCCACTAAACACAATTTTGCAATTGAGTGCAACAAAGTTACAGTATTTTGCTTCAATAATTTTCCAAACAATCCATCTCTACATTAAAGAGGAAAAAGTTTCTGCAAACTAAAACTTAAGGGGATCAACTTTATTAAAATGTCTTTTAGAGAGTTTCTATTATATTAACTAATCGTGAAAAACATCAAATTATTTTAAACTAAAGCCAATAGAGACAATAACTGATTTACAACTGACTCCAAACATACATGTCAGTGATGCAGTTACCTGTGTCTGGATATCATCACCTGTTACTATGTTACCCACAGCTCTTAATGCTGGTGATGCAACTTTGTAGTCATTATGCCTGTGAGGGTATTTACAAAAACGCCCGTCAGAAATTATACATCCAACATATTACATTTAGTAGTATTTCATATTAGTTACAGCAGACAATTTTAATGTACTTTGTTTAAAAAAATCATGGATTGTTTTAAAAATATTCCCAAAGTAGCGGGAGCACAGCATAGCACTTTGGTGTTCCAACAATGCAAACATTAACAACCTAGAAGTCATTTCAGGAGGTAGGAAACTGCCAACTCCTGTACTACTGAAGATGTCGAGGAGGGCGTTATTGCTTCACTGTAAAGCATTCATAACCCACATCTGACCCAAATTGGTAGTGGTAAAGGCATAGAAACAGGCCATCTGCTTTGACATGACACATATGTAGAAGGGGAGATATTAATGAAAAAAAAACACATGAAAATTCACAAAATATACTTTTACAAACGTAAACAGAATTTTGAAACTTTAAATTGATGAAAGTGCAATAAACCAGTGAACAATTGTTAACTACGAAAATTGTGTTTTTTCTAACTTAAAGCTTTGTCCACCAATTGATGTTCAAGTTAGTAGCCAAAACCCTGAAACTTATGAAAAGGTTTAAAATTGACCTCTTTGCACTCAATCCATGACCATAAAAGATATAAGGAATACTATCTCTGTGCAAACATACTTACATTAAGAGCTCCACCAATCGTCTGCAAACCCCAGAGTCGATAACAGCCTGAATTTTTTCATTGGGTCCATCTGACAGATAAGATAATGCCCAACAAGCATCTGCAAGCAAGTCAGGATCACTGCTGAACAGTAGCCTAGACAACACAGGTAAGCAGGGGGATACCTGCAAGAATGAAAAATAGATCTTTATATTTGGCACTTCACAAATTAATGATGAAGACTTAAACTTAATAACTTGAAACTACCCACCCACACAGAATCGTGTTCTGGTAGTTACACATCGTACCTCATCTGAAAATTTTGCTCAACTGCAAAGACAATGTAACAGAGGATATTTACCTTCTCAAAATCAGGTGGTGGATTTTTGCCTCTGCATAGGTTGGACAATGCCCAGACAGCATTTCTTGTCATTGTGAGTCTGTTAGATTTTGTCAATAACCTAAAACAAACGATAAACACAAAACAAGCATGAAATGCTCATAAATGCTTGCACAAAATTCAATACATAATCAGATTACTACAAATAAACTACATGCTGTAGATAAGACCATGTTGTATAATTTTAACTGGAAAAGAAAATTTTAAACTTAGCAATAGATGCATTAAGAAACTAATTAACAACCATTCTAGCTTTTTACATATTAACACTAATACTTTAACATGTGCTCTTCATTTTCACCCCATCCCCTCAACTGTTATAGTACGTTAAATCCTGGTCAAAGACATAGTTGAGTGCACAGTATACAATTATTAATTGTCAATAACCATTATTCTATATGCCATTCAACTAAATTTGCACTCCAACTTTCAACACTTCAGTTTGATAGGCTCTATGATAAAGATCTATTGCCCTGAAGAGCATACACAACCTTTCTCCTCCTCATCCACTGCTGGTGAAATTGACATTCAGATAATGAAGAAAATCTCTCGAAAATAAAAATACTTACTGTAACAAAGGCGGAAGAATTGCACAGTGGAGGACAAAGTCCCTGCATACTGCACTGTCACCTGCAATGTTTCCCAAAGCCCAAACAGCCTAGAAAAAACATTTTAAATTTTATAAAACACATAAATATTTCAAGTTAAAATTAATCTCATTCAACAAAATTGTAGAAACTAAACCATTAGCCAGTTGTCCCTTCCCACAAAAGATATAAAGGACTAAAGAGAATGCCTTAAACTACTTAGCCCGAAAGCACAAGATCCCTGCACACCACACTTTAGGATTTCAAGGCTTAGACATGAGTGAAGAGCTTTACAAAAATGGTACCATAGATGAGAGACTTGAGTTAGATAAAAAGATCTGAGGAGCTAGTTTTATTATTCATAGAGCAGAGATTGAAAGATTTAATAGAAATGTTTGAATGATGAATTTTTGGTAAGAGTAAATATTGGAATCATCCCAAAAATGCTGGCCTACGCAAGAAAACCAGCCTGAAGTTCATATGTTACACAGCAGTATTGAGCAGCATTCTGAGACATTTCAAAGTGGAAACAAGATTGAGTCAGCTAAAGCCTAAGAAAGCCAGCCACGTCAGAAATCCAGAGATCGGGGCTCCTTTTAAAGGGCATCCCAATCCGATTCCCGGCTTGGGTCACTGCCTGTGTGGAGTCTGCACGCTCTCCCTGTGTCCACGAAGGTTTTCTCCGGATGCTCCGGTTTCCTCCCACAGTCCGAAAGATGTGCAGGTTAGGTGCATTGGCCATGCTAAATTCTCCCTCAGTGTATCCAAACAGGTGCCGGAATGTGGCGACTAGGGGATTTTCACAGTAACTTCATTGCAGTGTGAATGTAAGCCAACTTCTGGCCTTATCCTAACTTCCCACCCAGCCAGCGTGACATCATGCCGACGGGAATCACTACTGGATTTCAAAAACCAAAACCAATCGAGGTGACCATGCTTGTGGGTGCACAGGTAAGTGAGGGACATGCCTGGGCACTGCCCCTGGCACTCCGGCACTGCACTGCCAAGGCACCCTCTGAGGAGCTCCATTGCGGGGGTTCCCCTTAACCATGGGAGGAGGCTGCCCTTCTGTGTGCGGGAGGGGTGATGACCCCTTATCTGTGGGTAGTTGGATGGCAGACTAACAAATGCATTTTTAATTTTAATCTCTAAATAAAAGCACCCCCCACAGACCTGGGGAAACCCGCACCCAGACATCGAGAGCTCACACACAGGTCAACTCTCCCATCCACCCTGCCATCCAACTGCCCACAGATAAGGGGAACACTACCCCTCCCACGCACAGCAGGGCAGCCCCCTCCCATGGTTAAGGGGAACCCTCGCAATGGAGCTCCTCAGAGAGTGTCTGGGCAGTGCAGTGCCGGAGGCAGTGCCCAGGTATGTCCCTCACCCCCTGGGGTGGCACTTACTTACCTGTGCACCCACAGCATGGTCACCTTGATTGGTTTTGATTTTTAAAATCCAGTAGTGATTCCCACCGGCATGATCTCACGCTGGCTGGGTGGGAAGTTAGGATAAGGCCAGAAGTAGCAGTGGCAAGCCTGCTAATGTCATGTTAATATATGCAAATTAGTCTCAGCCTTTTTGTGTGTGAACCTGATTACATCATCATGAAAGGCAGGTGGGGTGGATATCATTCTGAGATCTCGCTGGTGCAGAACCCATTTTTAGCCTATTATTTAAATGGTAAAAAATTGCAGCATGCTGCTGTGTAGAGGGACCTGGGTGTCCTTGTGCAAGAATCACAAGGAGTTGGTTTGCAGGTGCAGCAGGTAACTAAGAAGGCAAATGGAATTTTGTCCTTCATTGCTAGAGAGATGGGGTTTAAAAACAATGAGGTTATGTTGCAGCTATATAAGGGGCTGGTGAGGCCACGCCTGGAGACTGAGTAGACTGGGGTTTATTCACTGGAATTCAGAAGAATGAGGAGAGAACTTATAGAAACATAAAAGATTATGAAGGAATAGATAAAATAGAAGCAAGGAAGTTGTTTCCACTGGCGGGTGAAACTAGAACTAGGGGGCATGGCCTCAAAATAAGGGGGAGCAGATTTAGGACTGAGTTGAGGAGGAACTTCTTCACACAAACGGTTGTGAATCTGTGGAATTCCCTGCCCAGTGAAGCAGTTGAGGCTACTGCATTGAATGTTTTTAAGGCAAGGATAGGTAAATTTTTGAACAGTAAAGGAATTAAGGACTATGGTGAGTGGGTAGGTAAGTGGAGCTGAGTCCACAAAAAGATCAGCCATGATCTTAGTGAATGGTGGAGCAGGCTCAAGGGGCCAGATGGCCTACTCCTACTCCTAGTTCTTATGTTCTCAGTGATACCGAAACAGGTGCCAGAGTGTGGCGACGAGGGGATTTTCACAGTAACTTAATTGCAATGTTAATGTAAGCCTACTTGTGAAACTGATAAATAGATTTTAAAACTTAAGAACAATACAGCACAGGAACAGGCCCTTCGGCCCACAATGTTCTGCCACACATAACACCAAATTAAACGAATCCCATCTGCCTGCCCTTGGTCCATATCCCTCTATTCCTTGCACATTCATGTACTTATCTAAAAGTCCCTTAAACGCTCCTATTGTATCTGCCTGCACACCACTCCTGGCAGCACATTCCAGACACCTACCACACTCTGTGTAAAAAACTTGCCCCTCACATCTCCTTTGAACATTCCCCTCTTACCTTAAGTGCGTGTTTATTTTAAGTTTATTTATTAGTCATAAGTAAGGCTTGCATTAACACTGCAATGAAGTTACTGTGAAATTCCCCTAGTCGCCACAGTCTGGCACCTGTTTGAGTCAATGCACCTAACCAGCACGTCTTTCAGAATGTGGGAGGAAACCAGAGCACCCGGAGGAAATGCACGCAGACACGGGGAGAAGGTGCAAAATCCACACAGACAGTGGCCCAAGCCAGGAATCGAAATTGGGTCCCTGGCGCTATGAAGCAGCAGTGCTAACCACTGTGCCACCGTGCTGCCCCTAACACTAATGTCCCCTAATACTAGACATTTCAACTCTGGGAAAAAGATTCTGACTGTCAACCCTATCTATGCCTCTCAATTTTATAAACTTCTATCAGGTCTCCCCTCAGCCTCCGCCGCTCCAGGGAAAACAACCTTGTTTGTCCAGCCTCTCCTTATTGCTCATACCCTCTAATCCAGGCAGCATCCTGGTAAACCTCTTCCGCATCCTCTCCAAAGCCTTCCTGTAATGTGGCAACCAGAATTGAATGCAATACTCTAAGTGTAGCCTAACCAGTTTTATAAAGCTGACATCCTGACTCTTGTACTGAATGCCTCGGTCAATAAAGGCAAGCAAGCTGTACGCCTTCTTTAATCACCCCATCTACTTGCATGGTCACCTTCAGGGAGCTATGGACTTGAACACCAAGATCCCTCTGTGCATCAATGCTGTTCAGGGTGCTGCCATTATCTATATACTTATCCTTAATATTTAATCTCCCAAAGTGCAGTACCTCACACTTACCTGGATTAAACTCCATCTGCCATTTCTCTGCTCATATCTGCAACTGATTTATATCCCAGTGCATCCTTTGACAACTTTCTACAATATCCACAACTCCAACTATCTTTGTGTTGTCTGCAAACTTATTAACCCTCCCATCTATGTTTTAGAAACATAGAAGATAGGAGCAGGAGGAGGCCATCTGGTCCTCAGGCGTGCTCCACCATTCATTACGATCATGGCTGATCATCCAACTCAATAGCCTAATCCTGCTTTCTCCCCATAACCTTTGATGCCATTCCCCCCACAAGTGCTATATCCAGCCACCTCTTGAATACATTCAATGTTTTGGCATCAACTACTTCCTGTGGTAATGAATTCCACAGGCTCACCACTCTTTGGGTGAAGGAATGTCTCCTCACCTCCGTCCTAAATGATTTATCCTGAATCCTCAGACTGTGACCCCTGGTACTGGACTCCCCCACCATCGGGAATATCATCCCTGCATCTATCCTGTCTAGACCTGCTAGAATTTTATAAGTCTCGAGGAGATCCCCCCTCATTCGTCTGAACTCCAGCGAAAACAATCCTAACCTAGTCAATCTCTTCTCATACATCAGTCCCGCCATCCCTGGAATCAGCCGGGTAAACCTTCACTGCACTCCCTTGAGAGTAAGAACATCCTTCCTCCAAAAAGGAGACCAAAACTGCACACAATACTCTAGGTGTGGCCTCACCAAGTCCCTGTATAATTGCAACAACACATCTCTGCTCCAGTACTCAAAACCTCTCGCAATGAAGGCCGACATGCCATTTGCCTTATTGACCGCTTGCTGCACTTGCATGCGTACCCTCAGCAACGGGTGCACAAGGACACCCAGGTCCTGCTGCGCTCTCATCCAAGTCATTTAAAGATATCACTAACAGCAGAGGTCCCAGTACGGATCCCTGCAGAACACCACTAGTCACGGACCTCCAGCCAGAAAAACACCCTTCCACTACTACTGGCTTCTTTGGGCAAGCCAATTCTGAATTTAAGCGGCCAAGTCACCGTGGATCACATGCATGTTAATCTTCTGGATGAGCCTACCATGAGAGACCTTGTTGAAAGCCTTACTAAAATCCATGCAGACAATATCCACTGCTCTACCCATATCAATCACCTTCGCCACCCCCTGAAAAAAAATCAACTTATTAAGACATGACCTGCCCCGCACAAAGCCATGCTGACTTTCCCTAATTAGACCATTTTTCCCAAATTTTTTTTATTATTCATTCATGGGACATGGGCATCGCTGGCAGGCCAGCATTTATTGCCCATCCCTAATGGAAGCTGTGTGGTTGACTCTCAACTGCCCTCTGAACATAGAACAGTACAGCACAGAACAGGCCCTTCAGCCCACGATGTTGTGCCGAGCTTTATCTGAAACCAAGATCAAGCTATCCCACTCCCTATCATCCTGGTGTGCTCCATGTGCCTATCCAATAACCGCTTAAATGTTCCTAAAGTGTATGACTCCACTATCACTGCAGGCAGTCCATTCCACACCCCAACCACTCTCTGCGTAAAGAACCTACCTCTGATATCCTTCCTATATCTCCCACCATGAACCCTATAGTTATGCCCCCTTGTAATAGCTCCATCCACCCGAGGAAATAGTCTTTGAACGTTCACTCTATCTATCCCCTTCATCATTTTATAAACCTCTATTAAGTCTCCCCTCAACCTCCTCCGCTCCAGAGAGAACAGCCCCAGCTCCCTCAACCTTTCCTCATAAGACCTACCCTCCAAACCAGGCAGCATCCTGGTAAATCTCCTCTGCACTCTTTCCAGCGCTTCCACATCCTTCTTATAGTGAGGTGACCAGAACTGCACACAATATTCCAAATGTGGTCTCACCAAGGTCCTGTACAGTTGCAGCATAACCCCACGGCTCTTAAACTCCAACCCCCTGTTAATAAAAGCTAACACACTATAGGCCTTCTTCACAGCTCTATCCACTTGAGTGGCAACCTTTAGAGATCTGTGGATATGGACCCCAAGATCTCTCTGTTCCTCCACACTCTTCAGAACCCTACCTTTGACCCTGTAATCCACATTTAAATTAGTCCTACCAAAATGAATCACCTCACATTTATCAGGGTTAAACTCCATTTGCCATTTTTCAGCCCAGCTTTGCATCCTATCTATGTCTCTTTCCAGCCTACAACAGCCCTTCACCTCATCCACTACTCCACCAATCTTGGTGTCATCAGCAAATTTACTGATCCACCCTTCAGCCCCCTCCTCTAAGTCATTAATAAAAATCACAAAGAGCAGAGGACCAAGCACTGATCCCTGTGGCACTCCGCTAGCAACCTGCCTCCAGTCCAAAGATTTTCCATCCACCACCACCCTCTGTCTTCGATCAGATAGCCAGTTACCTATCCAATCGGCCAACTTTCCCTCTATCCCACACCTCCTTACTTTCATCATAAGGACATGAGGTTGCTTTGGCAGACAGAGTGAAGGAAAATCCAAAGAGCTTCTATAGGTATGTTAGGAGCAAAAGGATAGTGAGGGATAAAATTGGTCCTCTTGAAGACCAGAGTGGTAGACTGTGTATGGAACCAAAAGAGATGGGGGAGATACTAAATGGGTTTTTTGCATCCGTATTTACTGAGGAAACGGGCATGGAGTCTATGGAAATAGGGCAAACTGGTAGGGAGGCCATGGAACCTTTACAGATTAAAGGGGAGGAGGTGCTTGCTGTCTTGAGGCAAATCAGAGTGGATAAATCCCCAGGACCGGACAGGGTATTCCCACGGACCTTGAGGGAAGCTAGTGTTGAACTTGCAGGGGCCCTGGCAGACATATTTAAAATGTAAGTATTCACGGGGGAGGTGCCGGATGATTGGAGGGTGGCTCATGTTGTTCCGTTGTTTAAAAAAGGTTCCAAAAGAAATCCGGGAAATTATCGGCCAGTAAGTTTGACGTCGGTGGTGGGCAAGTTATTGGAAGGTGTGATAAGGGATAGGATCTACAAATATTTGGATAGACAGGGACTTATTAGGGAGAGTCAACATGGCTTTGTGCGTGGTAGGTCATGTTTGACCAATCTATTAGAGTTTTTCGAGGAGGTTACCAGGAAAGTGGATGAAGGGAAGGCAGTGGATGTTGTCTACCTGGATTTCAGCAAGGCCTTTGACAAGGTCCCTCATGGGAGGTTAGTTAGGAAGGTTCAGTCGCTGGGTATACATGGGGAGGTAGTAAATTGGATAAGACACTGGCTCAATGGAAGAAGCCAGAGAGTGGTTGTGGAGGATTGCTTCTCTGAGTGGAGGCCTGTGACTAGTGGTGTGCCGCAGGGATCGGTGTTGGGTCCATTGTTGTTTGTCATCTATATCAATGACCTGAATGATAATGTGGTCAATTGGATCAGCAAGTTTGCTGATGATACAAAGGTTGGAGGTGTAGTGGACAGTGAGGAAGGTTTTCAAAGCTTGCAGAGGGATTTGGACCAACTAGAAAAATGGGCTGAAAAATGGCAAATGGAATTTAACGCAGACAAGTGTGAGATATTGCACTTTGGAAGGACAAACCAAAGAAGAACGTACAGGGTAAATGGTAGGACTCTGAAGAGTGCAGTTGAACAGAGGGATCTGGGAATACAGGTACAGAGTTCCCTAAAAGTGACGTCACAGGTGGATAGGGTCGTAAAGAGTGCCTTTGGTACATTGGCCTTTATAAATCGGAGTATCGAGTATAAAAGTTGGAGTGTTATGGTAAGGTTATATAAGGCATTGGTGAGGCCAAATTTGGAGTATTGTGTACAGTTTTGGTCACCTAGTTACAGGAAGGATGTAAATAAGATTGAAAGAGTGCAGAGAAGGTTCACAAGAATGTTGCCGGGACTTGAGAAGCTGAGTTACAGAGAGAGATTGAATAGGTTGGGACTTTATTCCCTGGAGCGTAGAAGATTGAGGGGAGATTTGATAGAGGTGTATAAAATTTTGATGGGTATAAATAGAGTGAATGCAAGCAGGCTTTTTCCGCTGAAGCTGGGGGAGAAAAAAACCAGAGGGCATGGGTTAAGGGTGAAAGGAGAAAAGTTTAAAGGGAATATTAGGGGGGGCTTCTTCACGCAGAGAGTGGTGGGAGTGTGGAATGAGCTGCCGGATAAAGTGGTAAATGCGGGGTCACTTTTAACATTTAAGAAAAACTTGGACGGGTTCATGGATGAGAGGGGTGTGGAGGGATATGGTCCAAGTGCAGGTCAGTGGGACTAGGCATAAAATGGTTCGGCACAGACAAGAAGGGCCAAAAGGCCTGTTTCTGAGCTGTAATTTTCTATGGTTCTATAAGCCGACCATGGGGGACCTTATCAAACGCCTTACTAAAATCCATGTATATGACATCAACTGCCCTACCTTCATCAACACACTTAGTTACCTCCTCAAAAAATTCTATCAAATTTGTGAGGCACGACTTGCCCTTCACAAATCCGTGCTGACTATCCCGGATTAATCCGCATCTTTCTAAATGGTCGTAAATCCCATCCCTAAGGACCTTTTCCATCAATTTACCAACCACCGAAGTAAGACTAACCGGTCTATAATTACCAGGGTCATTTCTATTCCCTTTCTTTAACAGAGGAACAACATTCGCCACTCTCCAGTCCTCTGGCACCATCCCCGTGGACAGTGAGGACCGAAAGATCAAAGCCAAAGGCTCTGCAATCTCATCCCTTGCCTCCCAAAGATTCCTTGTTAGGCCATTTCAGAGGGCAGTTGAGGGTTAACCACATTGCTGTAGCTCTGGAGTCACATGTAGGCCAGACCAGGTAAGGATGGCAGATTTCCTTCCCAAAAGAACATTAGTGAACCAGATGGGTTTTTCTGACATTTGACAAAGGTTTCATGGTCATCAGTAGATTCTTAATTCCAGATATTTTTTATTGAATTCAGATTTCGTGGCGGGATTCAAACCTGGGTCCCCAGAACATTAGCTGAGTTCCTGCATTAATAGTCTCGTGATAATAGCACTAGGCCTTTGCCTCCCTGTTGCGTGTAAATGCTATCTGTAAGGATCCTCTCCAATAGCTTCCCAATCACTGGTGTGAAACTCACCAGTCTATAATTTCCTGGATGATCCCGAATTCTTTTTTTGAACAGAGAAACAACATTAGTTACTTACCAGTCCTCCAGGACCTCTTCAGTGGCTAACGAGGATACAGAGTCTTTGTCAGGGGCCAAGCAATCTCCTCACTTAATAACCCGGGGTAGATCTCATCAAGCCCTGGGGACTTATCCACCTTAATGTGCTTCAAGAGACCCAACACCACTTCTTTCTTTATCTCAAAATGCTCTAGGATATTAGCATGCTCCACACTAGTCTCACTATCCTCCATCTCCTTCTTCTTGGTGAATACTGACACAAAGTATTCATTTAGGATCTCGCCCACATTCTCTGCCTCCAAGCACAAGTTCCCTCCTATATGATTGACTTGTCCTACCCTCTCCCTAGTTATCCTCTTGTTTTTAATGCATGTCTAAAATGCCTTGGGATTCTCTTTAGCCCAACTTGCCAAGGCCATTTCATTGCCTCTCCTTGCTCTAATTGCTTCTTCAGTTCTTTCTTGCTTTCTTTATATTCCTCACGGAACCCGTCTGATTTTAGCTTCCTAAACCTTGCATATGTTTCTATTTCCCTTTTAATTAAATTCATAACCTCCCTAAGGGGTCCCTTACCTTACCATCCTAATCCTTCCTCCTTACTAGAACACGCCAGTCCTGAACTCGAATCAGTAGGTTTTTAATCAACTCTGACATGTCAAATGTCAAATGTGGATTTGCCCAAAAACAGCTGCTCCCAATTAACTCTCCCTAGCTCCTACCTAATACTGTCATTATTTGCCCTCCCCCAGATTAATACCCTCCCGCAAGGTCCTGACTTATCCTTATTCATAGCTATCTTAAAACTTAAGGAGTTGTGATCACTATTTCCAAAATGCTCTCCCATTGAAAGGTCAGTCACCTGGCCAGGCTCATCTGCCAATACAAGGTCCAGTATGGTCGCTCCTCTAATTGGACTATCCACATACTGTTTCAAGAAACCCACCTTGATGCACCTCGCAAATTCTGCCCCATCTTAAGCCTCCTGCTCTAAGGAAGTCCCAGTCAATATTAGGGAAGTTAAAGTCTTCCACTATAACAACCCTGCTGTTATTGCATCTTTCCATCATCTGCCTACATATAAAAGGGGAATAGACAGGTGTTTCTGTGGACACAAACAAAACTCCAGGATGATATGTTGCCTCCCGGTACAAGTGTCAAGGATGTTGCAGAGTGGCTGCAGGGCATTCTGGAGGGGAAGGGTGAACAACTCGCTGTCGTGGTGCATATCGGCACCAACAATATAGGTAAAAAACAGGATGAGGTCCTAGAAGCTGAATTTAGAGGGTTAGGAATTAAACCAAAAAGTAGGACCTCAAAGGTAGTAATTTCAGGATTGCTATCAGTGCCACGTGCTAATCAGAGTAGGAATGTCAGGATAGCTAAGATGAATACATGGCTTGAGGGATGGTGCAAGAGCAAGGGATTCCCAATGGTGGGGGAGTCCAGAACCAGGGGTCACAATCTGAGAATTCAGGATAGACCATTTAGGACGGAGGTGAGGAGACATTTCTTCACCCAAAGAGTGGTGAGCCTGTGGAATTCATTACCACAGGAAGTAGTTGATGCCAAAACATTGAATGTATTCAAGAGGTGGCTGGATATTTTTCTAAATGGAGGTCGGTCACCAGTGGTGTGCCCCAGGGATCTGTTCTGGGACCCTTGCTGTTTGTCATTTGCAAAAATGACCTGGATGAGGAAGCGGAGGGATGGGTTGGTAAGTTTGCCGACGACACGAAGGTTGGTGGGGTTGTGGATAGTCTGGAGGGATGTCAGAAGTTACAGAGGGACATAGATAGGATGCAAGACTGGGCGGACAAGTGGCAGATGGACTTCAACCCAGATAAATGCGTCGTGGTCCATTTTGGTAGGTCAAATGGGATGAAGGAGTACAATATAAAGGGAAAGACTCTTAGGATTAATTGCTGATGACACCAAGATTGGTGGAGTAGTGGATGAGGTGGGGCTGTTGTAGGCTGCAAAGAGACATAGATAGGATGCAAAGCTGGGCTGACAAATGGCAAATGGAGTTTAACCCTGATAAATGTGAGGTGATTCATTTTGGTAGGACTAATTTAAATGTGGATTGCAGGGTCAAAGGTAGGGTTCTGAAGACTGTGGAGGAACAGAGATATCTTGGGGTCCATATCCACAGATCTCTAAAGGTTGCCACTCAAGTGGATAGAGCTGTGAAGAAGGCCTATAGTGTGTTAGCTTTTATTAGCAGGGGGTTAGAGTTTAAGAGCCATGGGGTTATGCTGCAACTGTACAGGACCTTGGTGAGACCACATTTGGAATATTGTGTGCAGTTCTGGTCACCTCACTATAAGAAGGATGTGGAAGCGCTGGAAAGAGTGCAGAGGAGATTTACCAGGATGCTGCCTGGTTTGGAGGGTAGGTCTTATGAGGAAAGGCTGAGGGAGCTCGGGCTGTTCTCTCTGGAGCAGAGGAGGCTGAGGGGAGACTTAATAGAGGTTTATAAAATGATGAAGGGGATAGATAGAGTGAACGTTCAAAGACTATTTCCTCGGGTGGATGGAGTTATTACAAGGGGGCATAACTATAGGGGTCATGGTGGGAGATATAGGAAGGATATCAGAGGTAGGTTCTTTACGCAGAGTGTGGTTGGGGTGTGGAATGGACTGCCTGCAGTGATAGTGGAGTCATACACTTTAGGAACATTTAAGCGGTTATTGGATAGGCACATGGAGCACACCAGGATGATAGGGAGTGGGATAGCTTGATCTTGGTTTCAGATAAAGCTCGGCACAACATCATAGAAACTGTCATAGAAATCATAGAAACCCTACAGTACAGAAAGAGGCCATTTGGCCCATCGAGTCTGCACCAACCACAATCCCACCCAGGCCCTACCCCTCCATATTTACTCACTAATCCCTCTAACCTACGCATCTCAGGTCACTAAGGGCAATTTCTAGCATGGCCAATCAACCTAACCCCGCACGTCTTTGGACTGTGGGAGGAAACCGGAGCACCCGGAGGAAACCCACGCAGACACGAGGAGAATGTGTAAACTCCACACAGACAGTGACCCAAGCCGGGAATCAAACCCAGGTCCCTGGAGCTGTGAAGCAGCAGTGCTAATCACTGTGCTACCGTGCCGCCATCGTGGGCCGAAGGGCCTGTTCTGTGCTGTACTGTTCTATGTTCTACTGTAGAGGATCAGAAGGACCTTGGGGTCCGGGTCCATAGGACTCTGAAATCGGCCCCGCAGGTGGAGGATGTGGTTAAGAAGGCGTATGGTGTGCTGGCCTTTATCAATCGAGGGATTGAGTTTAGGAGTCCGGGGATAATGATGCAGCTATATAAGACCCTCGTCAGACCCCACTTGGAGTACTGTGCTCAGTTCTGGTCGCCTCACTATAGGAAGGATGTGGAAAAGATTGAAAGGGTGCAGAGAAGATTTACAAGGATGTTGCCTGGATTGAGTGGCATGCCTTATGAGGATAGGCTGAGGGAGCTCGGTCTTTTCTCCTTGGAGAGACGAAGGATGAGAGGAGGCCTAATAGAGGTGTATAAGATGTTGAGAGGCATAGATCGGGTGGACTCTCGGAGGCTTTTTCCCAGGGTGGAAATGTCTGCTAGGAGAGGACACAGGTTTAGAGTGCTGGGGGGTAGGTACAGGGGAGATGTTAGGGGTAAGCTTTTCACACAGAGGGTGATAGATAGATAGAAGATAGAAACCCTACAGTGCAGAAGGAGGCCATTCGGCCCATCGAGTCTGCACCGACCACAATCCCACCCAGGCCCTACCCCCACATATTTACCCGCTAATCCCTCTAACCTACACATCCCAGGACTCTAAGGGGCAATTTTTAACCTGGCCAATCAACCTAACCCGCACATCTTTGGACTGTGGGAGGAAACCGGAGCACCCGGAGGAAACCCACGCAGACACGAGGAGAATGTGCAAACTCCACACTGACAGTGACCGAGCCGGGAATCGAACCCGGGACCTTGGAGCTGTGAAGCAGCAGTGCTAACCACTGTGCTACCGTGCCGGGTGGTGGGCGAGTGGAATCGGCTGCCGTCAGTGGTGGTGGAGGCGAACTCAATAGGGTCTTTTAAGAGACTCCTGGATGAGTACATGGAGCTTAATAGGATGGAGGGTTATAGGTAGGTCTAGAAGGTAGGTATGTGTTCGGCACAACTTGTGGGCCAAAGGGCCTGTTTTGTGCTGTAGTTTTTCTATGTTTCTATATAGCACTTGGGGTGAATGGGATCAAAGATTATGAGGAAATAGCAGGATTAGGCTATTGAGTTGGATGATTAGCCATATCGTAATGAATGGTGGGGCAGGCTCAAATGGCCTCCTCCTGCTCCTATCTTCTTTGTTTCTATGATTTAAATTCCTGGGACACTGGAACCAGTTCTGGGAGAGGTGGGACCAGTACAAATCGGACGGTCTGCACCTGGGCAGGACTGGAAACAATGTCCTAGGGGGAGTGTTTGCTAGTGCTATTGGGAAGGGTTGAAACGAATTTGGCAGGGGGATGGGAACCGATGCAGGAAGTCAAAGGGAAGTAAGGTGGGGACGGAAACAAAAAGGCGGTATGGGGAAAAAGTGGAAGGCAGAGAAACCAAAGATAAAAATCAAAAAGAGCCACAGAGTACAGAGACTGTGGAGAACTCGCTGAATGGGTCCAGTTAGGTAAGAGAAATAAAACACAGGGAGAGTGTACAAAATATGACAGGACAGATGGTCTGAGGTGTGTTTGCTTTAACGCAAGGAGCATGACAGCTAAGGTGGATGAACTTAAAGCTTGGATTACTACATGGGACTATGATGTTGTGGCAATTACGGAGACTTGGATGAAAGAAGAGCAGGACTGGCAGCTTGATATTCCAGGATTTGCATTGGCTATGCTAAATTCTCCCTCAGTGTACCCAAACAGGCGCCAGAGTGTTGTCACTGGGGGATTTTCACAGTAACTTCATTGCAGTGTTAATGTAAGCTGACTTGTGACTAATAAATAAACTTTCCTTTTACATTACTTTATTTAGATGCTTCATGCGAGATAGAGAGCGTGACAAGAAAGGTGGGGGTGTTATTTTACCGATTAGGGAGAATATCACAGCTATACAGAGGGAGGACACCTTGGTGGGATCATGCAGTGAGGCCATTTGGGTAGAACTCAGGAACAGGGCGGTGCAATCACACTATTGGGGTTGTACTACAGACCTCCCAACAGCCACTGTGAAGTGGAGGAACTGACATGTCAACAGATTATGGGAAGATGTAAAAACAACAGGCTTTTTTTATTCATTTGTGGGATATGGGCGTCACTGGCAAGGCCAGCATTTATTGCCCATCCCTAATTGCCTTTGAGAAGGTGGTGGTGAGCTGCCTTCTTGAATCGCTGCAGTCCATGTTGAATGTTTACAGGACGGCTTTTTGGAACAGCTTGTGATGGAGCCCACGAGGGAACAGGCTATTCTGGACTTAGTGTTATGTAATGAGCCAGACGTGATAAAAGATCTTAAAGTAAGGGAACACTTAGGAAGCAGTGATCATAATATGGTAGAATTCAGTCTGCAATTTGAAAGGAAGGAAGGCAGAATCAGATGTGAAGGTTCTACAGTTAAATAAAGGTAATTACAGGCGCATGAGGGAGGAACTGACAAAAATCGACTGGAAGCAGAGCCTAGTGGGAAAGACAGTAGAACAGCAATGGCAGGAGTTTCTGGGAGTAATTGAGGACACAGTGCAGAGGTTCATCCCAAACAAAAGAAAGGTTATCAGAGGGGGGATTAGGCAGCCATGGCTGACAAAGGAAGTCAGGGAATGCATCAAGGCAAAAGAGAGAGCCTATAATGTGGCAAAGAGTAGTGGGAAGTCAGAAGATTGGGAAGGCTATAAAAACAAACAGAGGATAACAAAGAGAGAAATAAGGAAGGAGAGGATCAAATATGAAGGTAGGCTAGCCAGTAACATTAGGAATGATAGTAAAAGTTTCTTTAAATACATTAAAAACAAACGGGAGGCAAAAGTAGACATTGGGCCGCTCCAAAATGACGCTGGTAATCTAGTGATGGGAGACAAGGAAATAGCTGAGGAACTTAATAAGTACTTTGCGTCAGTCTTCACAGTAGAAGACATGAGTAATATCCCAACAATTCAGGAAAGTCAGGGGGCAGAGTTGAATATGGTTGCCATCACAAAGGAGAAAGTGCTAGAGAAACTAAAAGGTCTGAAAATTGATAAATCTCCGGGCCCAGATGGGCTACATCCTAGAGTTCTAAAGGAGATAGCTGAAGAAATAGTGGAGGCGTTAGTTGTGATCTTTCAAAAGTCACTGGAGTCAGGGAAAGTCCCAGAGGATTGGAAAATCGCTGTTGTAACCCCACTGTTCAAGAAGGGAACAAGAAAAAAGATGGAAAATTATAGGCCAATTAGCCTAACCTCAGTTGTTGGCAAAATTCTAGAATCCATCGTTAAGGATGAGATTTCTAAATTCTTGGAAGTGCAGGGTCGGATTAAGACAAGTCAGCATGGATTTAGTAAGGGGAGGTTGTGCCTGACAAACCTGTTAGAGTTCTTTGAAGAGATAACAAATAGGTTAGACCAAGGAGAGCCAATGGATGTTATCTATCTTGACTTCCAAAAGGCCTTTGACAAGGTGCCTCACGGGAGACTGCTGAGTAAAATAAGGGCCCATGGTATTCGAGGCAAGGTACTAACATGGATTGACGATTGGCTGTCAGACAGAAGGCAGAGAGTTGGGATAAAAGGTTCTTTCTCAGAATGGCAACCGGTGACAAGTGGTGTCCCGCAGGGTTCAGTGTTGGGGCCACAGCTGTTCTCTTTATATATTAACGATCTAGATGACGGGACTGGGAGCATTCTGGCCAAGTTTGCCGATGATACAAAGATAGGTGGAGGGGCAGGTAGTATTGAGGAGGTGGGGAGGCTGCAGAAAGATTTAGACAGTTTAGGAGAGTGGTCCAAGAAGTGGCTGATGAAATTCAACGTGGGCAAGTGCGAGGTCGTACACTTTGGAAAAAAGAATAGAGGCATGGACTATTTTCTAAACGGTGACAAAATTCATAATGCTAAAGTGCAAAGGGACTTGGGAGTCCTAGTCCAGGATTCTCTAAAGGTAAACTTGCAGGTTGAGTCCGTAATTAGGAAAGCAAATGTAATGTTGTCATTTATCTCAAGAGGCTTGGAATACAAAAGCAGGGATGTACTTCTGAGGCTTTATAAAGCACTGGTTAGGCCCCATTTGGAGTACTGTGAGCAATTTTGGGCCCCACACCTCAGGAAGGACATACTGGCACTGGAGCGGGTCCAGCGGAGATTCACACGGATGATCCCAGGAATGGTAGGCCTGACATACGATGAACGTCTGAGGATCGTGGGATTATATTCATTGGAGTTTAGGAGGTTGAGGGGAGATCTGATAGAAACTTACAAGATAATGAACGGCTTAGATAGGATGGACGTAGGGAAGTTGTTTCCATTAACAGGGGAGACTAGGACGCGGGGGCACAGCCTTAGAATAAAAGGGAGTCACTTTAGAACAGAGATGAGGAGAAATTTCTTCAGCCAGAGAGTGGTGGGTCTGTGGAATTCATTGCCACAGAGGGCTGTGGAGGCCGAGACGTTGAGCGTCTTCAAGACAGAAATTGATAAATTCTTGATTTCTCGAGGAATTAAGGGCTATGGGGAGAGAGCGGGTAAATGGAGTTGAAATCAACCATGATTGAATGGTGGAGTGGACTCGATGGGCCGAATGGCCTTACTTCCGCTCCTATGTCTTATGGTCTTATGGTCTTATGTGCTGTGGGTTGGCCCACAAACCCGTTAGGGAGGGAATTCCAGGATTCTGACCCAGCGACTGCGAAGGAATGGCGGTATATTTCCAAGTCAGGATGGTGAGTGGCTTGGAGGGGAACTTTCAGGTGGTGGTGTTCCCATGTATCTGCTGCTCTTGACCTTCTAGATGGAAGTGTCGTGGGTTTGGAAGATGCTGTGTAAGGAACTTTGGTGAATTGCTGCAGTGCATCTTGTAGATAGTACACACTGCTGCTACCGAGCGGTGGACTTGATTTGATTTAATTTATTACTGTCACATATGTTAACATACAGTGAAAGTATTGTTTCTTGTGCGCTATACAGACAAAACATACCGTTCATAGAGAAGGAAACGAAAGAGTGCAGAATGTAGTGTTACAGTCATAGCTAGAGTGTAGAGAAGGATCACCTTAATGCAAAGTATTTCCATTCAAAAGTCTGACAGCAGCAGGGAAGAAGCTGTTCTCGAATCGGTTGGTACGTGACCTCAGACTTTTATATCTTTTTCCTGATGGAAAGCGGCAGAAGAGAGAATGTCCGGGGTGTGTGGGGTCCTTAATTATGCTGGCTGCTTTTCTGAGGCAGCAGGAAGTGTAGACAGAGTCAATGGATGGGAAGCTGAGGGAGTGGATGTGGTGCCAATCAAGTGGGCTGCTTTGTCCTGAATGGTGTCAAGCTTCTTGAGTGTTGTTGGATCTTCACCCATCCAGGCAAGTTGGGAGTATTCCATCACACTCCTGACTTGTGCCTTGTAGATGGTCGATAGGCTTTGGGGAGTCAGGTGGTGAGAAACTCGCTACAGTATTCCTAGCCTCTGATCTACTCTTGTAGCCACTGTGTTTATGTGGTGAGTCCAGTTGAGTTTCTGGTCAATGGTAACCCCAAGGATGTTGACAGTGGAGGATTCAGTGATGGTAACACCATTGAATATCAAGGGGCAGTGGTCAGAGTGTCTCTTATTGGTGATGGTCATTGCCTGGCATTTGTGTGGCTTGTGTTACCTTGCCACTTGTCAGCCCAAGCATGGATATTGGACAGATCGTGTTGCATTTGAACATGGATTGCTTCAGTATCTGAGGAATCGCAAATGGTGCTGAACGCTGTGGAATCATCGGCGAACATCCTCACTTCTGACCTTATGATGGAGGGACGGTTATTGATGAAGCAGCTGAAGATTGTTGGGTCTAGGACATCCACCCGGAGGGACTCCTGCAGAGATGTCCTGCAGCTGGGATGACTGACCCTCCACAACCACAATCATTTTCCTATGTACCAGGTATGACTCTAACTAGCGGAGTGTTTGCCCCGTGATACCCATTGATTCCAGTTTGGCTAGGGTTCCTTGATGCCACACTCGGTTGAATGCGGCCTTGATGTCAAGGGCTGTCACTCTCACCTCACCTCTGGAATTGAGCTCTTTCATCCATGTTTGAACCAAGGCTATAATGAGGTCAGGAGCTGAGTGATCCTGGCGAAACCCAAACTGGGCGTCACTGAGCAGTTATTGCTGAGCAGGTGCTGCTTGATAGTACTGTCAATGACTTCTTGTGATGGGTGATTTTAACTTTCCCAACATAGAATGGGATTCCTTCAGTGCCAGAGGCTTGGACGGGGTAGAGTTTGTTCAGTCTGTCCAAGATACTTCTTGAAGCAATATGTAGATAGTCTAACTCCAGATGGGGCTATCTTAGACCTGGCTCTGAGAAACGAGCCTGGACAAGTGATTGATGTCTCAGTGAGGAACCATTTTTGGACCAGTGATCACAATTCTATAAGTTTCAAGATACTTGTAGAAAAGGATAGAAGTAGTCCCAGAGTGAGGGTACGAAACTGGGGGAAGGCTAACCACGACAGTATTAGGCAGGAGCTAAGGAATGTAGACTGGGGGCGGCTGTTTGAGGGAAATCCACATCCGATATGTGGGAGTCTTCAAAAAGTCAGTTGTCAACAATTCAGGACAAGTATGTCACTGTAAAAATGAAGGATAAAGATGGCAAGATTCAGTAACCCTGGATGACAAGAGAGATTATGAGCTAAATGAAAAAGAAAGAGGAGGCATACATAGGTTTCAGGAAATTGAAAACAGATAAGGCTCTTTCTTGAGGGATACAAAGATAGCAGAAAAGAGCTTAAACAGAGACTTAGGAGGGCAAAAAGGGGCCATGAAATGTCCTTGGCAGGCAGGATTAAGGAGAATCCCAAGAATTTTTATGCGTAATAAAGGAGGACAAGGATAGCTAAGAAAAGAGTAGGTCCACTCAAGGACAGTGGAGGGAATTTGTGTGTGGAGCCATATGAGGCGGGCGAGGTCCTTAACGAGTACTTTGCATCAGTATTCACAAAGGAGAAGGATATGGCGGATGGTGACTGTAGAAAGGAGGATGCTGACATTCTAGGACATGTTGAGATAAAATGGGAGGTGGTTTTGGAGGTTTTCAAAAACATTAAGGTGGACAAGTCCCTAGAGCCAGATAGGGTCTATCCCAGAATACTGAGAGAGGCAAGAGAAGAAATTGTTGAGGCCTTGGCCAAATTCTTTGCGTCTTCTTATTCATGGGTGAGGTACCAGAGGATTGGAGAGTAGCTATCATTGTTCCTCTGTTTAAGAAGGGCAGAAGAGACAATCTGGGAAATTACAGCCTGTGAGCCTTACATCAGTGGTGAGGAAATTATTGGAGAAGATTCTCAGGGACAGGATGTACTCACATCTGGAAGAGAATAGGCTTATTAGCAATAGGCAGCATGGTTTTGTAAAGGGGAGATCATGTCTCACAAACTTGATTGAGTTCTTTGAGAAAGTGACAAGAAAAATTGACCAGGGCAGGGCACTGGGTGTTGTATACATGGACTTTAGTAAAGTCTTCGATAAGGTTCCTCATGGCAGGCTGATACAGAAGGTGAAGTCATATGGGATCCGAGGTGAGCTGATAAGATGGATACAAAGCTGGCTTGCGCATAGGAAGCAGAGAGTAGCAGTGGAAGGAGACTTTTCTGACTGGAAGTCTATAACAAGCGGTGTCCCACAAGGATCAGTGCTGGGGCCTCTGTTGTTTATATACACACACACACATATATATATATGCAATATATATATTACAAAAATTGGGGGAGTAGCGGATAATGAGGAGGATTGTCAGAGGATACAGCAGGATATAAATCAGCTGGAGACCTGGGCCGAAAGATGGCAGATGGAATTTAATCCTGACAAACATGTGGTGATGCGATTTAGAAGGTCTACTGCAGAAGGAAAGTATACAGTAAATGGTAGAGCCCTTAACAATAGTAGCATACAGAGGAATCTATGTGTGCAGATCCACAGTTCCCTAAAGGTGACGATTCAAGTGGACAAGGTGGTCAAGAAGGCGTATGGCATGCTGGCCTTCATCGGTCGGGGCACTGAGTATAGGAATTGGAAAATCATGTTGCAGCTGTATAAGACTTTGATTAGACCGCATTTGGAGTATTGTGTACAATTCTGGTCGCCACGCTACTAGAAGGATCTTGATGCATTGGAAAGGGTGCAGAAGAGATTTACCAGGATGTTGCTTGGTTTGGAGGATATGGATTATGAAGAAAGGATGAACAAACTTGGATTGTTTTCATTGGAGCGTCAGAGGATGAGGGGGACCTGATAGAAATTTACAAGATTACGGCAGGCTTGGATAGAACAAAGAACAATACAGCACAGGAACAGGCCCTTCGGCCCTCCAAGCCCGTGCCGCTCCCTGGTCCAAACTAGACCATTCTTTTGTATCCCTCCATTCCCACTCCGTTCATATGGCTATCTAGATAAGTCTTAAACGTTCCCAGTGTGTCCGCCTCCACCACCTTGCCTGGCAGCGCATTCCAGGCCCCCACCACCCTCTGTGTAAAATATGTCCTTCTGATATCTGTGTTAAACCTCCCCCCCTTCACCTTGAACCTATGACCCCTTGTGAATGTCACCACCGACCTGGGGAAAAGCTTCCCACCGTTCACCCCATCTATGCCTTTCATAATTTTATACACGAGTGGATAGTCAGAGGCTTTCCCCCCAGAGTTGAAGGGTCAATTACTTGGGGGCATAGGTCAAAAGTGAGAGGGGGAAGTTTTAAAAGAGATATAAGGGACAAGTGTTTCACACAGAGGGTGGCGAATGCCTAGAACGCGCTGCCGGAGGTGGTGGAAGCAAATTCTAAAACAACGTTCAAGAGGCATCTGGATGGATACCTGAATAGGCAGGGAATAGAGGGATATGGACCACGAAGTGGCTGGAAAATATTAGATTAGAGAGGCATCTGTGTCAGCACAGACTTGATGGGCTGAAGGGCCTGTGCTATACTGTTCTTTGTTGTACATATTTGTTCCTCAATGTTCTGATGGCTGTTGGGGGGCCTTTGATATAATCCCATCAGAGTGATTGCACCCTTATTTTTGAGCTGTACCCATATTGCCTCAGTAAAAAAGCCCTCTACTATGTCCTCTCTGAGTGCAGCTGTGACATTCTCTCTGATTAGCAATGTAACTCCTCCACCTCTTTTACCTCCCTCTCTATCTCGTCTAAAACATCGAAACCCTGGAACGTTGAGCAGTCAGTCCCGTCCCTCTCTCAGCCACAACATTATAGTCCCATGTACTGATCCAGGCTCCAACCTAATCTGCCTTATCCATAATACTCTTTGCATTGAAATACACACAGTTCAGCCCATCAGCCCCATTGTGTTCATTACACTGTCTCTGCCTGTCCTTGCATTCAGGCTTATTGATCCCAGCACCTTCCTTCCCCTCAATCCCTCCACTTGCTGACCTGCTGCTCTGTTTCCCGGCCCCTTGCCACTGTACTTTAAACCCTCCAGAATAGCACTAACAAACCTACCTGCAAAGATATTGGATCCCTCCAGTTTAGGTAGAACCTGTCCCTCTTGTACAGGTCACCTCTGCCCCAGAAGGGATCCCAATGATCCAAGAAGGTGAAACCCTGCCCCCTGCACCAGCTCCTTAGCCACGCATTCATCTGTCCTATCTTCTATTCCTTGCCTCACTAGCACATGGCACTGGTAGTAATCCAGAGACGACTACCCTCGTGGTCCTGTTCTTCAGCCTTTTTCTTAACTTCCTGTACTCATTTTTCAGGACCTGTCCCTCTTTCTACCTATGTCATTGATACCAACGTGCACAACGACCTCTGGCTACTCACTCTCCCCCTTAAGAATTTCATGCAACCACATAAAAAATTCGAAAATTTTGTTTCTCATTTTCTACTTGCTTCATAGTTTACAAAAATACCAGGAAAGAAATAGACAGTTAAAATTAACAATTAAATATAGCAATCTTACCTGTTCTTGTACATCCTCAAACTCAGAATTTAACAGCTCAATAAAAATGGGCACAGCACCAGCTTCTATTACTACTTTGGTTTGGAGAGATGTACCTGAAGCTATATTTGTCAAAGCCCATGCTGCTTCGAACTGGAAAGGAACAAAAACAAATCAATGTTTGAACTAACGTTTGGGATTACATTTTCTTCTGGATGACTAAAATAAAAAGCTCTTTTAAGAATGATTTCTGTGCTCCAGCCTCTCCCCACAATCTACCTTGTATTGATGCATTACATCATTTGTAAAAACACAGAAAATACACAGGTTAATTCCTTGTGGGTGCAGTATTAGCTTCACAAAAAGTGAGGTGCATTCCACACAGTGAACAAGCTGCCAGAGGTAGTTGTAGAGGCGGGTACAGTTTTGTCTTTTAAAAAGCGTTTAGACAGTTACATGGGTAAGATGGGTATAGAGGGATATGGGCCAAATGCAGGCAGTTGGGACTAGATTAGTGGTTAAAAGAAAGGGGCGGCATGGACAAGTTGGGCCAAAGGGCCTGTTTTCATGCTGTAAACCTCTATGATTCCATGACATATTTTCAAATTACTTTTCACATCTAGATTATTAATATAGAACCATCAAGGTTCCCAGCACTGACCTCTGGAGAATTCCATTACAAATGTTCTTCCAGCCTGAAATAATAACCACTACACTGTTTCTTGTTAGTCAGTCAATATTGCAACCATATTGCTACTGTCCCTTTTATTCTATGAACTATAACTTTGCTCACAAGTCTGTTGTGTGGTACTTTATCAAATGCATTGAAGTCCACATACACCACATCAACCACATCAACAGCATTGTCCCCATCAACCCACTCTACTAACTTCTTTAAAAAACTTCAACACTATTTCTCCCCAAGAAATCCTTGCTGGTTTTCCTTAACTAAACCATATTTGTCCACATAACTATTGATTTTGTCTTGAATGACTGTTTCTAGAAGCTTCCCACCACCAAAGGCCCCGAATGATCTTGACAAGGTAGACATTGGAAAGATGTCTCCTCTTGTTGGTGAGTCTAGAACTAGAGGACAATGTTTTTAAATTAGAGGTCATCCTAGAGCTCAGAGATGATGAGAAATGTCTTTGAGGGTTGCACGACTTTGGAACTCTCTCCATTAGAACATAGGAACAGGGAGCAGGAGTAGACCATTCAGCCCCTTCAGCCTGCTCTGCCATTTAATAAGATTATGAAAAGGTTTTGGATTGGGGGAGAGTGGATTTTAGTAAAATAAGGCCAGGTCTGGGGCCAAGGTAGATTGGGAACAGCTACGAATGGGAAATCTACAGAAGACCATGGGGCAAACAAAAAGGAAATGGGGAGGGTGCAAGCCCAGCATGTTCCCTCGAGGGTGATAGGTAGGAATAACAAGCGCAGAGAACCATGTATGAACAGAGATATTCAGGATACGGTGAGAAGGAAAAGAAAAACTTTCAACATGTACAAGGGGAGCAAATCAGCTGAGGCATTCGTGAAGTATAGAAATTGCAGAGTAGACTTAAGAAAGCAATTAGGAATGCAAAGACAGAATATGAGAAAGCTCTGGCTGGCAAAAGCAAGGAAAATCCCAAGATATTCTATAAGTATATCAATGGGAAGAGAATAACTAGAGAAAAAGAGTAGGGCCCATTAGGGACCGGGGGGAAATCTGTGGGTGGAGCCAGAGGACATTGGTAAAGTGTTGAATGAATACTTCACATCTTTCTTCACCCAAGGGAATGAGAATGAAGGTATGCAATTCAGGAAGAGAGATTGTAAGGCTCTTGAGCAAATTCACAGAGGGAAGAAGGTAGTGGTAGGGAAACCATTGGAGAAACTTCTGAATGAGACTATCTATCTGCACTTGGAGAGGCAGGGACAGTCAGTATTGCTTTGTCAGAGGGAGGTCAAGCCTATGTGTATGTGTGTGTGTGTGCGCGTGTGTTAGGGTTAGGGTTTTAACCTTGAAGAGTGAGTACTTTTGGAAGGAGTAATTTGACACGTGCTCAATTAATGGCAGGACACTAGGAAGTTCTGTGGAACAAAGGGACCTTGGTGTATTGTCCATAGATCTCTGAAGGTGGAAGGGCATGTTAGTAGGGTGGAGTAAAAGGCATATGGGACACTTGCCTTCATCATTCAAGGCATAGATTACAACAGCAGGTAAGTCACGTTGGAGTTGTATAGAACTTTGGTGAGGCCACAGCTCGAGTACTGTGTGCAGTTCTGGTCCCCACATTATCGGAAGGATGTGATTGCACTGGAGGGGATGCAGAGGAGATTCACCAGGATGCTGCCTGGGATGGAACATTTAAGTTATGAAGAATGGATGCGTGAGAAATAATAGGAGAGAAATAAAAGAATGACCAGGGTGAGGTTAGGGCTGGTCAAGGGCAGTAGTGGGAACATGTGCATGGAGTCAGAAGAGATAGGAGAGGCGATGAATGAATACTTTTCTTCAGTGTTCACCAAGGAGAGGGGCCATGTTTTTGAGGATGTGTGTGAGATACAGGCTGATAGGCTGGAGGAGGTAGATGTTCTGAGGGAAGATGTATTAGCAATTTTGAAAAACCTGAGGGTCGATAAGTCCCCTGTGCCCAGTGCCGGATTTAGGCATAAGCTAAACAAGCTACAGCTTAGGGCCTCACAATCCGCAGGGGCCTCACAAAATTTCAGAAGGTTTACAATGAAGAGAACATTTAAGAGCGGATACCAGAAAAGAAAAAGAAAAAGAAAGCACCAGCTTGAAGAGCAACTCAAAAAATTACCAAAATCTATGCGAGATCAAGCCAGCCAAATGATAAATATGTAATCAGTAAATGCATTCATTTGAAAATAATTTGTATTTTTCACTTTAAATACCTTGCTATTAAATAATTAAAAGGCATAATTATGTTTTCAATTTTTTTTGTGGCGACCCAAGGTCCTGTTTTAGTACGCACCTTTGTGAGACCTTTTGGTGCAACTTTTTAACAAGGGGCCTCCAAGTTTTATATAGCTTAGGGCCTCACCAAGTCTAAATCCGGCACTGCCTGGGCCAGATGGGATATATCCTAGGATTCTTTGGGAGGCAAGGGATGAGATTGCAGAGCCTTTGGCTTTGATCTTTGGGTCCTCACTGTCCACGGGGATAGTGCCAGAGAACTGGAGAGTGGCGAATGTTGTTCCTCTGTTCAAGGAAGGAAATAGGAATGACCCTGGCAATTATAGGCCGGTTAGTCTTACTTCGGTGGTCAGTAAGTTAATGGAAAAGGTTCTGAGGGATAGGATTTATGACCATTTGGATAGATGCAGCTTAATCCGGGATAGTCAACATGGATTCGTGAAGGGTAAGTCTTGCCTCACAAATTTGCTTGAATTCTTTGAGGAGGTAACTAAGTGTGTAGATGAAGGTAGAGCAGTTGATGTCGTATACATCGATTTTAGTAAGGCATTTGATAAGGGCGGCACGGTAGCACAGTGGTTAGCACTACTGCTTCACTAGCTCCAGGGTCCCGGGTTCGATTCCCGGCTCGGGTCACTGTCTGTGTGGAGTTTGCACATTCTCCTCGTGTCTGCGTGGGTTTCCTCCGGGTGCTCCGGTTTCCTACCACAGTCCAAAGATGTGCGGGTTAGGTTGATTGGCCAGGTTAAAAATTGCCCCTTAGAGTCCTGAGATGCGTAGGTTAGAGGGATTAGCAGGTGGATGTGTGGGGGTGGGGCCTGGGTGGGATTGTGGTCGGTGCAGACTCGATGGGCCGAGTGGCCTCCTTCTGCACTGTAGGGTTTCTTTCTTCTTTCTTTCTAAGGTTCCCCATGGTTGGCTCATGAAGAAAGTAAGGAGGTGTGGGATAGAGGGAAATTTGGCCAATTGGATAAGTAGCTGGCTATCTCATAGAAGACAGAGGGTGGTGGTGGATGGAAAATTTTCAGACTGGAGACCAGTTACCAGCGGTGTACCACAGGGATCAGTGCTGGGTCGTCTGCTATTTGTGATTCTTATCAATGACTTGGAGGAGGGGGCTGAAGGGTGGGTCAGTAAATTTGCCGATGACACCAAGATTGGTGGAGTAGTGGATGAGGTGGAGGGCTGTTGTAGTCTGCAAAGAGACATTGATAGGATGCAGAGCTGGGCCGAAAAATGGCAAATGGAGTTTAACCCTGATAAGTGCGAGGTGATTCATTTCGGTAGGACAAATTTGAATGCGGATTACAGGGTCAACGGCAGGGTTCTGAGGAATGTGGAGGAACAGAGAGATCTTTCGGTTCATATCCACAGATCTCTGAAGGTTGCCACTCAAGTGGATAGAGCCGTGAAGAAGGCCGATAGTGTGTTAGCGTTTATTAACAGGGAGTTTGAGTTTAAGAGCTGTGGGGTTATGCTGCAACTGTAAAAAATTATGAAAGGCATAGATAGGGTGAACGGTGGGAAGCTTTTTCCCAGGTCGGTGGTGACGTTCATGAGGGGTCATAGGTTCGGGGGGGGGGGGGGTTTAAACACGGATATCAGAAGGACATATTTTACACAGAGGGCGGTGGGGGCCTGGAATGCGCTGCCAGGCAAGGGGGTGGAGGCGGGGCATACTGGGAACGTTTAAGACTTATCTGGATAACCACATGAATGGAGTGGGAATGGAGGGATATAAAAGAATGGTCTCGTTTGGACCAGGGAGCGGCGCAGGCTTGGAGAGCCGAAGAGCCTGTTCCTGTGCTGTATTATTCTTTGTTCTTTGTGCAGGACCTTGGTGAGACCACATTTGGAATATTGTGTGCAGTTCTGGTCACCTCACTATAAGAAGGATGTGGAAGCATTGGAAAGAGTGCAAAGGAGATTTACCAGGATGCTGCCTGGTTTGGAGGGTAGGGCTTATGAGGAAAGGTTGAGGGAGCTAGGGCTTTTCTCTTTAGAGCTTCAAAGTTCTTCAAAGGTCTTCAAAGTTTCGGCAGGGGAACATGTGGCAAATAGTGACCACAATTCTGTTAGCTTTAGGATAGTGATGAAAAAGGATGAGTGGTGTCCCAAGGGTAAGGTGTTGGATTGGGGGAAGGCTAACTTTAGTGGGATTAGGCAGAAATTGGCAGCTGTTGATTGGGAGAGGCTGTTTGAGGGTAAATCCACATCTGGCATGTGTGAGTCTTTTAAGGAACAGTTGTTAGGGCGACAGGACAGGCATGTGCCTGTAAAAAAGGATAGGAAGGGTAGATTCGAGAACCGTGGCATTTTATTCATACGTTAGGAACAAAAGGGTTGTCAGGGAAAAACCGGACTCTCAGGGACAAAAGTGGGGAATTATGCTTGGAGCCCAAAGCAGTAGGGGAGATCCTAAATGAATACTTTGCGTCGGTATTCACAAAGGAGAGGGATGTGTTGACTGGGAGTGTCTCGGAGGGGAGTGTTGAACCGTTGGAGAAAATCTCCATTACAAGGGAGGAAGTGTTAGGTTTGTTAAAGAATATAAAGACTGACAAATCCCCAGGGCCTGATGGAATCTATCCAAGGCTGCTCAGGGAGACGAGAGATGAAATCGCTGGGCCTCTGACGCAAATCTATGTCTCGTCACTGGACACAGGTGAGGTCAGTAAGAAGTCTCACAACACCAGGTTAAAGTCCAACAGGTTTACTTGGTAGCAGGTGAGGTCCCAGAGGATTGGAGGATAGCTAATGTGGTCCCGTTATTTAAGAAGGGTAGGAAGGATAACCCGGGTAATTATAGGCCGGTGAGCTTGACGTCCGTGGTGGGGAAGTTGTTGGAGAAGATTCTTAGAGATAGGATGTATGCGCATTTAGAAAGGAATAAACTCATTAACGATAGTCAGCATGGTTTTGTGAGAGGGAGGTCATGCCTCACTAACCTGGTGGAGTTTTTTGAAGAAGTGACCAGAATGGTTGACGAGGGAAGGGCCGTGGATGTCGTCTATATGGACTTTAGTAAAGCGTTTGACAAAGTCCCTCACGGTAGGCTGGTGAAAAAGGTTGGATCTCATGGGATAAAGGGGGAGGTGGCTAGATGGGTGGAGAACTGGCTTGGTCACAGAAGACAGAGGGTGGTAGTGGAAGGGTCTTTTTCCGGCTGGAGGCCTGTGACTAGTGGTGTTCCGCAGGGCTCTGTATTGGGACCTCTGCTGTTTGTGATTTATATAAACGATCTGGAAGAAGGTGTAACTGGGGTGATCAGTAAGTTTGCGGACGACACAAAATTGGCGGGGCTTGCAGATAGTGAGGAGCATTGTCAGAGGCTACAGAAGGATATAGATAGGCTGGAAATTTGGGCAAAGAAATGGCAGATGGAGTTCAATCCTGATAAATGCGAAGTGATGCATTTTGGTAGAAATAATGTAGGGAGGAGCTATACGATAAATGGCAGAACCATAAAGGGTGTAGATACGCAGAGGGACCTGGGTGTGCAAGTCCACAGATCCTTGAAGGTGACGTCACAGGTAGAGAAGGTGGTGAAGGCGGCATATGGCATGCTTGCCTTTATAGGACGGGGCATAGAATATAAAAGTTGGGGTCTGATGTTGCAGATGTATAGAACGTTGGTTCGGCCGCATCTGGAATACTGCGTCCAGTTCTGGTCGCCACACTACCAGAAGGACGTGGAGGCTTTGGAGAGAGTACAGAGGAGGTTTACCAGGATGTTGCCTGGTATGGAGGGGCTTAGTTATGAGGAGAGATTGGGTAAACTGGGGTTGTTCTCCCTGGAAAGACGGAGGATGAGGGGAGACTTAATAGAGATGTATAAAATTATGAAAGGCATAGATAGGGTGAACGGTGGGAAGCTTTTCCCCAGGTCGGTGGTGACGTTCACGAGGGGTCATAGGTTCAAGCTGAAGGCGGGGGGGGAAGGTTTAACACAGATATCAGAAGGACATATTTTACACAGAGGGTGGGGAGGGCCTGGAATGCGCTGCCAGGCAAGGTGGTGGAGGCGGACACACTGGGAACGTTTAAGACTTATCTAGATAGCCATATGAAAGGAGTGGGAATGGAGGGATACAAAAGAATGGTCTAGTTTGGACCAGGGAGCGGCACGGGCTTGGAGGGCAGAAGGGCCTGTTCCTGTGCTGTATTGTTCTTTGTTAATAGAGGTTTATAAAATGATGAGGGGGGATAGATAGAGTGGACGTTCAGAGACTATTTTCTCGGGTGGATGTAGCTGTTACCAGGGGGCATAACTATCAGGTTCACGGTGGGAGATATAGGAGGGATGTCCGAGGTAGGTTCTAAGTGATAGGCAGAGAAATCAAAGGACAGAATCAAACAGGGCCACAGTGAAAAATAGTGGGATCAGGACAAGTAATGTAAAAAAAAAAGCCCAAAGGCTTTATGCCTTAACACACGAAGCATTCACAATAACGTGGATGAATTAATTGTGCAAATAGATGTAAACAGGTATGATATAGTCAGGTTTACGGAGACATGGCTGCAGGTTAACCAGGGATGGGAAATGAATATCCAGTGATATTCAGTATATTTAGGAAGGACAGACAAAAAAGGAAAGGCAGTGGGGTTGCATTGCTGATAAAGAGGAAATTAACCCAATAGGGAGGAAAAATATTAGCTCCGATGATGTGGAATATATACGGGGAGAGCTGAGAAACACTATGGGGTCAAAACATTCGTAGGGGTTGTATACAGACTCCCAACTGTAGTGATGTTGGGAATGGCATTAAATTGGAAATTAGAGATGCATGCGACAAAAGAACTGGTGACTAGTGGTGTGCCTCAGGGGTCAGTGCTGGGACCACAACTTTTCACAATATATATTAACAATTTGGAGGAAGGAACTGAAGGCACTGTTGCTAAGTTTGCAGATGATACAAAGATATGTAGAGGGACAGGTAGTATTGAGGAAGCAGAGGGGCTGCAGAAGGACTTGGACAGGTTAGGAGAGTGGGTAAAGAAGTGGCAGATGAAATACAATGTGGAAAAGTGTGAGGTTATGCACTTTGGAAGGAGGAATGGAGGCATAGACTATTTTCTAAATGGGAAAATGCTTAGGAAATCAGAAACACAAAGGGACTTGGGAGTCATTGTTCAAAATTCTCTTAAGGTTAACGCGCAGGTTCAGTCAGCAGTTAGGAAGGCAAATGGAATGTTAACATTCATGTCGAGAGGGCTAGAATACAAGAGCAGGGATGTACTTCTGAGGCTGTATAAGGCTCTGGTCAGACCCCATTTGAAGTATGGTGAGCAGTTTTGGACCCCATATCTAAGGAAGGATGTGCCGGCCTTAGAAAGGGTCCAGAGGAGGTTCACAAGAATGATCCCTGGAATGAAGAGTTTGTCGTATGAGGAACGGTTGAGGACTCTGGGTGTGTACTCGTTGGAGTTTAGAAGAGTGAGGGGTGATCTTATTGAAACTTACAGGATACTGCGAGGCCTAGATAGAGTGGACGCGGAGAGGATGTTTCCATTAGTAGGAAAAGCTAGAACCAGAGGGCACAACCTCAGGCTAAAGGGACGATCCTTTAAAACAGAAACGAGGAGGAATTTCTTCAGCCAGAGAGTGGTGAATCGGTGGAACTCTTTGCCGCAGAAGGCTGTGGAGGCCGGGTCATTGAGTGTCTTTAAGACAGAGATAGATAGGTTCTTGATTGATCAGGGGATAAGGGGTTATGGGGAAAAGGCAGGAGAATGGGGATGAGAAAAAAATCAGTCATGATTGAATGGCGGAGCAGACTTGATGGGCCGAGTGGCCTAATTCTGCTCCTATGTCTTATGGTCTAACATCAGTAATCATGTGTGACTTTAATCTGCAAATGGAATGGGCAAATTAGACAAAATACTATAGAGGAGCAATTCCCCGAGTGTGTACAGAATGGTTTTCTGGACCAATATGTTAAGGAACCAAATAAAGAACAGGCCATCCCAGACTGGGTATTACATGATGAGAAAGGAATAATTGGCAATCTAGTTATGCAAGACTCCTTGGGGGGTGAGTGACCAAAACATGATAGAATTCTTCATCTAGTTGGAGAGTGACGTAGTTGATTCTTAAAAAAGGAAACTACAATGGTATGAGACGCGAGTTGGCGATGATGGACTGGCAAATGTTACTTAAAATGATAATGGTGAATAAACAATTGCAAACTTTCAAAGAGCGCATGGGTGAACTGCAACAATTGTTTATTCCTGTCTGGCACAAATTATATTATAGGATTATATTCACTGGAGTTTAGAAGAGTGAGAAGGGATCTCATAGAAACTTACAAAATTCTAATAGGGTTAGAAAGGAAGGTAGATTCAGAGAGAATGTTCCCAATGGTGGGGGGTCCAGAACTAGGGGTCATAGTTTGAGGATAAGGGGTAAACCTTTTAGAATTGAGGCAAGGAGAATTTTTTTCACCCAAAGAGTGGTGAATGTGTGGAATTCACTACCACAGAAAGTAGTTAAGGCCAAAAGAAGAAATTAGATATAGCTCTTGGGGCTAAAGGGATCAAGGGATATAAGAGAGGGGGGGGGGGGGGGGGGGAAATCAGGATATTGATTTCGATGATCAGAGATGATCGTAATGAATAGTGGAGCAGGCTCGAAGGGCCGAATTGCCTACTCCTGCTTCTAGTTTCTAGTGGCCAAACCATGGCTTACAAAGGAAATAAGAGATGGTATAAGATCCAAGGAAGGAGGATACAAACTGGCCAGAAAAAACAACAGACCTGAGGATTGGGAGCAGTTTAGAATTCAGCAAAGGAGGACCAAGGGATTGATTAAGAATGGGAAAGTAGAGTACAAGAGTAAGCTGGCAGGGAACATAAAAACTGACTGTAAAAGTTTTAATCGGTAAGCAAAGAGAAAAAGATTGAAGAGAGCAAATGTAGGTTCCTTACAGTCAGAAACAGGGGAGTTTATAATAGGGAACAAAGAAATGGTGGACCAACTAAATCCATACTTGGTTCGGTCTCCATAAAGGAGGACACAAATAACATACCAGAAATGTTGGAGAGCACAGGGTTTAGTGAGAGGGAGGAACTGAAGGAAATCAGGATTAGTTGATAAATGGTGTTGGGAAAATTGATGGGATTGAAGGCTAATAAATCCCCAGGGCCTAATAATCTACATCGCAGAGAATTTAAGGAAGTGACCCGAGAAATAGTGAATGCGTTGGTGGTCATCTTTCAAGATTCTATAGACACTGGAACAGTTCCTACAGATTGGAATGTAGCTAATGTAACCCATTATTGAAAATGTAACCCCATTATTGAAAAGGGAATTATGAAAGGGAAATTATGTTTGACAAATTTACTGGAATTCTTCGAGGATATAACTAGTCGAGTTGATGAAGGGGAGCCAGTAGATGTGGTTTATTTGAACTTCCAGAAGGCTTCCCACAAAGTCCCACATCAGAGATTAGCGAGTAAAATTAAAGCACGTGGGATTGTGGGGGTAACATATCGAGATTGATAGAAAACTGCTTAGTGGAAAGGAATAAATAGATCTTTTTCCGAATGGCTATAAATTAAGAGAAGGGAACATGCAACAAGACTTGGGTGTCCTCGTACATCAGTCGTTGAAGGTAATGAATGCAGGTACAGCAAGCGGTGAAGAAGATAAATGTATGTTGGCCTTCACAGTGAGAGAATGCAAGTACAGGAGCAGGGATGTCTTGGTGCAATTACAGTAAGAAGTCTCACAACACCAGGTTAAAGTCCAACAGGTTTATTTGGTAGCAAATACCATAAGCTTTCGGAGCGATGCCCCTTCGTCAGATGGAGTGGATATCTGTTCTCCAACAGTACACAGACACAGAAATCAAGTTACAGAATACTAATTAGAATGCAAATCTCTACAGCCAGCCAGGTCTTAAAAGGTACAGATAATGTGGGTGGAGGGAACATTAAACACCGGTTAAAGAGATGTGTATTGTCTCCAGACAGAACAGCTAGTGATATTATGCAAGATCAGGGGGAAAGCTGTGGATGAGGTGTTTGAGGAGGGTGAGAGAGGTGCGACGGCAAAGTCTCTCAGCGTAGTCTGTGTTATAGGTTGACCTGATGAGGTGTTTGAGGAGGGTGAGAGAGGTGCGACGGCAAAGTCTCTCAGCGTAGTCTGTGTTATAGGTTGACCTGATGAGGTGTTTGAGGAGGGTGAGAGAGGTGCGACGGCAAAGTCTCTCAGCGTAGTCTGTGTTATAGGTTGACCTGATGCAATTATACAGGGTCTTGGTGATGCCACACCTGGAATAGTGCATGTTGCTTTGGTTAGCTGAGGAAGGATATTCTTGCTATAGTGGGAGTGCAGAGAAGGCTTGCCAGCTAATTCCTGGGATGGCGGGACTGACGTATGAGGAGAGATGGAGTTGGTTGGGATTACATTCACCGAAGTTCAGAAAAATGAGGCAGGATCTCATAGAAACCCATAAAATTCTAACAGGATTAGATGGAATAGATGGGGGAAGGATGTTCCCGATGCTGGGGAGTCGAGAATCAGGGGTCATAGTCCAAAGATAAACCTTTTAGGACTGACGAGGAGAAATTTAGAGCCAACGTTTTGAGTCTGAATGACCCTTCGTCTCAGCTCTGATGAAGGATCATCCAGGCTCGAAACGTTGGCTCTATTCTCTCTCCACAGGTGCTGTCAGACCTGCTGAGATTTTCCAGAATTTTCTGTTTTTGTTTCAGATTCCAGCATCCACAGTATTTTGCTTTCATTGAGGAGAAATTTCTTCACCCAGAGAGTGGTAATCCTGTGGAATTCGCTACCACAGGAAGCAGTTGAGGCCAAAATATTATATGTTTTCAAAGAGGAGTTAGATATAGTTCTTGGGGCGAAGAGAGTCAGAGGATATGGGGGAAGGTGGTATCAGACTAACGAGCTGGATGATCAGCCATGATCACAATGAATGGCAAAGCAGGCTCAAAGGGCCAAATGGCCTTCTCCAATTTTCTGTTTCAGAGTTTTGCAATCTCTTATCACTTAGATAATTTGCTTCCTTTATTCTTCCTGCCAAAATTGACAATTTCACATTTCTCCACATTATACTCCATTTGACAGATCTTTCCCCACTCCCTTAATCTATCTATATTCCTTTGTAGCCTCCTTATGTTTTCTTCACAACTTACTTTATTACCTATTTTTGTGTCATCAGTAAATTTGCAACAACAATGATTTAACAACAATAAAGGCAAATGTGGTTTTAAAATGGCTATTTTGACTAAGAGTTAAGCATACTGGGATTTCTGGTCAGTTTATAATTAAAACCAGCTGCAGGTCGTAAAGTTGCTCCGGGTCAGGTATGTGGTCTGGAGCTGTGATCTGAAGCTTCCTGTGTTGACTAAATAAGGGAAGTTGTTTACATTCGAACAGACATCGTGGCTTGACTTTTATTGCTGCTATGTGTGGAACACTAAGTGTAAAGGCATCGTTTGCAAGTAATTTCATTGGATGTTCGAACCATGTGATCGGTTTCTGGTTACACAGTTGGCTGGATGACAGAGAATCTTCTGGAAGCAAGTGGAGAATTTGTGGACAAAAATCACTGCAGTCCT
The DNA here is from genome assembly GCF_964213995.1 of Mustelus asterias. Classification (NCBI taxonomy): domain Eukaryota; kingdom Metazoa; phylum Chordata; class Chondrichthyes; order Carcharhiniformes; family Triakidae; genus Mustelus; species Mustelus asterias. The sequence continues at coordinate 81,636,289 of NC_135821.1, forward strand.
TTGTTTGCCAGCAGCAACTCTATATAGAGACTAACTATCAAAAGACGTGGGCCCTAAAGGATGTTTCAGAGAAGAAGATAGATTCTATAGCGGGAATATTTCTTGGCCAAGGTTTTCCCGGAACTCGGTAATATCTATTTTCAGTTAAATAATTCAAGTTAATGTTCAGTTAGTTAATGTTCAGTTAAGAGTTAAAGTTAGAGTTAAAGTAGGGACGGCACGGTGGTTAGCACTGCTGCCTCACAGAGCCAGGGACCAGGGTTCAATTCCCGGCTTGGGTCACTGTCTGTGAGAAGTCTGCATGTTCTCCCCGTGTCTGCATGGGTTTCCTCCGGGTGCTCCAATTTCCTCTCTCAGTCCAAAAGATGTGTAGGTTAGGTGCATTGGCCATGCTAAAATTCTCCCTCAGTGTACCCGAACAGGCGCCAGAGTGTGACGACTAGGGGATTTTCACAGCAACTTCATTGCAGAGTTTATGTAAGTCTATTTGTGACACTAATAAGTAAACTTTAGAAAAAACTTTAAAGTTCAGTAAAATAATTAATGATTTGCAAGTGTTCAAGTTTGAGTGGGTACCTGAAGTGTTAAATGGAGAGAGAAATTGTTGAATGAATTAAAGAGTCAATTACTGTCCTTGTTTGTCTCATTAAACTGGAATGCTTGCAAGGTCTGAGGTCACGTACCAATCGACTCAAGAACAGCTTCTTCCCTGCTGCTATCAGACTTTTGAATGGACCTACCTTGCACTAAGTTGATCTTTCTCTACACCCTAGCTATGACTTTAACACTACATTCTGCACTCTCTCCTTTCCTTCTCTATGCTTTATCTGTATAGCGCGCAAGAAATAATACTTTTCACTGTATGCTAATACGTGTAATAATAAATCAAATGGTGCTTAAATTAAAAGCCGAACAACAGCAAGCATCCCACCCATCCCTTCATCCAAGTCATTTATATAAATTAAGTAGAGTTCCCAGTACTGATCCCTGTGACATACAGTTCATTACATCTTGCTGACCTGAAAAATACCCTTTTGTGCCAAGTCTCTGTTTCCTGTTAGCTATGATGTGGAGATGCCGGCGTTGGACTGGGGTAAACACAGTAAGAAGTTCAACAACACCAGGTTAAAGTCCAACAGGTTTATTTGGTAGCAAAAGCCACACAAGCTTTCGGAGCTCCAAGCCCCCTCTTCAGGTATCCTGTTAGCTAGCCAATCTTCTGACCATGCCAATATGTTGACCCACACTACGAGCTTTTATTTTCCACAATAACCTTTGATGTGACACTTTAATAAATGCCTTCTGGAAATCTGAGTACATCCACTGGTTCGGTTCCCCTTTATCCACAGTGCATGTTACTTCCTCAAAGAACAAAGAAAATTACAGCATAGGATCAGGCCTTTCGGTCCTCCAAGCCTGCACCGACCATGCTGCCCGACTGAACTAAAACCTCCAACCCTTCCAGGGACCATATCCCTCTATTCCATCCTATTGATGCATTTGTCCAGACAAATCGTATCCACTATCGTATCCACTTCCACTACCTCCCCCGGCAGCGAGTTCCAGGCACCCACCATCCTCTGTATAAAAAAACTTGCCTCGTACATCTCCTTTAAACCTTGCCCCTCCTACCTTAAACCTATGGCCCCTAGTAATTGACTCTTCTACCCTGGGGAAAAAGCTTCTGATTATCCACTCTGTTCATGCTCCTCATAATCTTGTCGACTCCTATCAGGTCAACCCTCAACCTCCATCGTTCCAGTGAGGACAAACCAAGTTTAAGAATGTAAGAACTAGGAGCAGGAGTAGGCCATCTGGCCCCTCAAGCCTGCTCCGCCATTCAATAAGATCATGGCTGATCTTTTTGTGGACTCAGCTCCACTTACCCACCCGCTCACCATAACCCTTAATTCCTTTACTGTTCAAAAATTTATCTACCCTTGCCTTAAAAACATTCAATGAGATAGCCTCAACTGCTTCACTGAGCAGGGAATTCCACAGATTCACAACCCTTTGTGTGAAGAAGTTCCTCCTCAACTCAGTTCTAAATCTGCTTCCCCTTATTTTGAAGTCATGCCCCCTAGTTCTCGTTTCACCTGCCAGTGGAAACAATTTCCTTGCTTCTTATTTATTCCCTTCATAATCTTATATGTTTCTATAATATCTCCTCTCGTTCTTCTGAATTTCAATGAGTATAGCCCTAGTCTACTCAGTCTCTCCTCATAAGCCAACCCTCTCAACTCCAGAATCAACCGAGTGAATCTTCACTGCACCCCCTCCAGTGCCAGTATATCCTTTCTCAAGTAAGGAGACCAACACTGTACACAGTGCTCCAGGTGTGGCCTCACCAGCACCTGATACAGCTGCAACATAACCTCGCTGTTTTTAAACTCCATCCCTCTAGCATTGAAGGACAAAATTCCATTTACCTTCTTAATTACCTGCTGCACCTGCAAACCAACTTCTTGTGATTCATGCACAAGGACACCCAGGTCCCTCTGCACAGCAGCATGCTGCAATTTTTTACCATTTAAATAATAGTCCATTTTGCTGTTATTCCTATCAAAATGGATGACCTCACATTTACCAACATTGTACTCCATCTGCCAGACCCTCGCCCACTCACTTAGACTATCTATATCCCTTTGCAGACTTTCAGCGTCCTCTGCATACTTTGCTCTGCCACTCATCTTTGTGTCATCTGCGGATTTTGACACACTACACTTGGTCCCCAACTCCAAATCATTTATGTAAATCGTAAACAAGTTTCTCCAATCTCTCCTCATAGCCAATGCCCTCCATACCAGGCAACATCCTGGTAAATCTTTTCTGTACCCTCTCCAAAGCCTCCACATCCTTCTGGTAGTTTAACGACCAGAACTGAACACTATATTCCAAGTGTAGCCTAACTAAGGTTCGATAAAGCTGCAACATGACTTGCCAATTTTTAAACTCAATACCCCGGCCGATGAAGGCAAGCATGCCGTATGCCTTCTTGACTACCTTCTCCACCTGCATTGCCACTTTCAGTGACCTGTGTACCTGTACACCCAGATCCCTCTGTACAGAAAGCATACGACATGCTTGCCTTCATCAGTCGGGGTATTGAGTTTAAAAATTGGCAAGTCATGTTGCAGCTTTATAGAACCTTAGTTAGGCCGCACTTGGAATATAGTGTTCAATTCTGGTTGCCACACTACCAGAAGGATGTGGAGGCTTTGGAGAGGGTACAGAAAAGATTTACCAGGATTTTGCCTGGTATGGAAGGCATTAGCTATGAGGAGAGGTTGGAGAAACTTGGTTTGTTCTCACTGGAGCGACGGAGGTTGAGGTGAGACCTGATAGAAGTCTACAAGATTATGAGAGGCATGGACAGAGTGGATAGTCAGAAGCTTTTTCCCAGGGTGGAAGAGTCAATTACTAGGGGGCACAGGTTTAAGGTGCGAGGGGCAAGGTTTAAAGGAGATGTACGAGGCAGGTTTTTTTTTACACAGAGAGTGGTGGGTGTCTGGAACTCGTTGCTGGGGGAGGTAGTGGAAGCGGATACGGTAGTGACTTTTAAGGGGTGTCTGGACAAATGCATAAATAGGATGAAATAGAGGGATATGGTCCCCGGAAGGGTAGGAGGTTTTAGTTCAGTCGGGCAGCATGGTCGGTGCAGGCTTGGAGGACCAAAGGCCTGTTCCTGTGCTGTAATTTTCTTTGTTCTTTGACTTTCTCCAAATCTAAGGAGTTCTGGAAAATTAAAACCAAAGCACCATCGAGCTCCAGACCACAGGATGAAGTCCATCAGGATCTGGGCACTTGTCAGCCCACAGCTCCCTAAATTTACTCAGTACTACTTTCTCTGGTGATTGTAACTTTCCCTGAGTTCGTCCCTCCCTTCAATTTCCTGATTTATGGCTGCTTCCGAGAAGTTAGTTTTATCCTTTACAGCGAAGACTGATGCAAAATACCTGTTCAATTCTCCACACTCACTTTCAGTAGGACCAATGCTCACATTGTTAACTTCTTTCTTTTTAAAATATTTATAGAAACTCTTAACTATCTGTTTTTATATTTCTGGCTAGTTATCTCTTGTACTATTAATTTTTCCCCTTATTAATCTTTTATTCATCATTTGTTGTTCCTTTTTTTCTGTCCAATCTTCCAACATTCCATATGCCTTTTCACAATTATAAGCTTTTTCTTTAAGTTTGATAATATCTTTTACCATTTTAGTTGCCCATGGATGGTGTTCATCCCTAGGACTTTTTCCTACTCGCTGGAATGCATCAATTCTGTGTATTCGGAAATATCTTCTTAAATGTTTACCGCTGAATCGCTATTGACTGATTCCTTCACCTAATTGGCAAATTCACTTCAGCAGACTCTGCTTTCACATTCTCACAATTGTCCTTATTTAAGCTTAAAAACATAATTTTGGACCCACTCCTCTCTTCCTCAAACTGAACGTGAAATACATTCTTATTATGCTCACTGCTACCTAAGGGTGCATTCACTATCAGATCATTAATTAATCCCATCTCATTGCACAATACCAGACCTAATATAACCTGCTCTCTAGTTGGCTCCAGAATATGCTGCTCTAGGAAACTATCCCAAAAACATTCTACAGCTGCTTCATCTAAGCTATTCTCTTCATTGGTCCATCTGATTTTCCGGTCTATATGTCGATTAAAATTTCCCATCATTATCATTGTGCCTTTCTGACAAGTTCCCATTATTTCTTGCTTTATGCTCCACCCTACCATGTCGTTACTATTAGAGGGCCTCTACACAATTCCCACAAGTGACTTCTTGCCTTTACCATTTCACATCTCTACCCAAAACTTTTCTACATCCTGATTTCTTGAATTTAGGTCATTCCTCTCTATTGTGCTCATACTATCATTAACTATCAGAACCACCCCTCCACTATCCCTCATTCCCTGCCCTCCTTAAATGTCCTGTGACCTCCAATATTCAGGTCCATAACCATGTCCTCCTGCAGCAATGTTTCAGTAATGGCTATCAAATCATACTTATTTATTTTGATGTGCGCTCTCAGTAACAAAGAAAAATATCTTGCAGATTAAAAAGCTAAAAACCAGTTGAAAATTAAAAGAAAAACTAACTAAATACGTAGGGCTGGAGGGTCAGGCGATGTATTGTATCTGCATGATGTGGAAGTTGGTGGACCCCACTGTGGTTTCTAGTGAACACATTTGCAGTAAGTATTGGTTGCTCAAGGAACCGCAGCTCAGAGTTGATGAGCTGCAGTCTGAGCTTCAAACACTGCGACACATCAGGGAGGGCAAGAGGTGCCGAGAAGCTGTGTTTCAGGAGGCAATCACACCCTTAGATGAACTACCTTTAATCTGGCCAATGGTCAGAGACAGGAGGGTGTGACTGTAAGTGAGGCAGGTAGAGAGATCCAAGGGATAACACTGCAGCAGTCTTAGCCCTTTCCCTGTCCAACAGGTATGAGATTCTTGCTCCTTGTGTGGTTGAGAGAGAGGACTGTAGGAAGGATGAGCAATTAACCGTGATTCAGGGTGCTGTTCAAGTTGGGGAGAGAAAAGACACATGTAGTCCTAGTTGGGGAAAGTATAGTCCGGGGGAAAGACACTGTTCTCTGTATCCAGGATCAAGAGTCACAAAGTGCCAGGGTTTGGACATCTGCTCTGGGCTGGAGAGGAAGTCGTGCTGGGAGGGGGAGGATCCAGTGGTCATGGTCCATGTAGGCACCAATGACATAGGCAGAACAAGGAAGGGAGGTTCTATGAAGGCAGTTTGAGGATTTAGGCACTAAATTAAAGATCAGAACCTCCAAGGTTCTAATCTCTGGATTATTACCAGGGCCACATGAAAATTGGCAACTGGCATGTAAAATTAGAGAGATGAATATGTGGCTCAAAGAATGGTGTGGGAGAAGTGGGTTTCAGTTTGTGGGACATTGGAATCAGTACTGGGAAAATTGGGGGCTGTACCATTGGGACGGCCTACAACTGAACCATGCTGGAATCAACATTCTTGCAGATGAATACCATAGATCCATAAACAGTGTCTTCAACTTAACAAGTCTCACAACACCAGGTTAAAGTCCAACAGGCTTATTTGGTAGCACGAGCTTTCAGAGCGCTGCTCCTTCATCAGGTGAGTGGTGTGCACATGGAGAGCGCCCACTCACCTGATGAAGGAGCAGCACTCCGAAAGCTCGTGCTACCAGATAAACCTGTTGGGACTTGAACCTGGTGTTGTGAGACTTCTTACCGTGCCCACCCCAGTCCAACGCCAGCATTTCCACATCTTCAACTTAACTAAGGGCAATTATAATGGTGTGCGGGTGTCTACGGTGAACTGGGTAAACACGCTAAGCTGCAGGTCTGTAGACAAACAGTGGCAGATATTCAAACAGCTGGTCCAAACTGCTCAGTGGGAGTTTATCCCTATCAAAAAGAGTGATTCCTCAAGAAAGAGGCAAAATCCTTGGTTAACAAAGGAGGTCAAGGATAATGTTAAATTGACACAAAAATTGGTGGCGTTGCGGATAGTGAAGAGGATTGTCAGAGGATACAGCAAGATATAGCCCGGTTGGAGACTTGGGCAGAGAAATGGCAGATGGAGTTTAATCTGGGCAAGTGTGAGGTAATGCATTTTGGAAGGTCCAAAGCATATAGGAATTATATAGTAAATGGTTGAACCCTTAGGAGTATTGATAGGCAGAGAGATCTGGGTGCACATGTTCACCGATCACAAAGTGGCAACCCAGGTGGATAAGGTAGTCACGAAGACATAGGGCATGCTTGCCTTCATCAGTTGGGACATTGCAGATGACACCAAGATTGGTGGCATAGTGGACAGTGAAGAAGATCATCTCTGATTGCAACGAGATCCTGACCAATTGGGCCAGTGGGCTGACGAATGGCAGATGGAGTTTAATTTAGATAAATGCGAGGTGATGCATTTTGGTAGATTGAACCAGGGCAGGACGAACTCAGTTAATGGTAGGGCGTTGGGGAGAGTTACAGAACAAAGAGATCTACGTGTTCATAGCTGCTTGAAAGTAGAGTCACAGGTGGACAGAGTGGTGAAGAAGGCATTCAGCATGTTTGGTTTCATAGGTCAGAACATTGAATACAGGAGTTGGGACGTCTTGTTGAAGTTGTACAAGACATTGGTAAGGTCACACTTGGAATACTGTGTACAATTCTGGTCACCCTATTGTAGAAAGGATATTATTAAACTAGAAAGAATGCAGAAGAGATTTACTAAGATGCTACCGGGACTTGATGGTTTGAGTTATAAGGAGAGGCTGGATAGACTGGGACTTTTTTCGCTGGAGTGTAGGAGGCTGAGGGGTGGTCTTATAGAGGTCTATAAAATAATGAGGGGCATAGATCAGCTAGATAGTCAATATCTTTTCCCAAAGGTAGGGAAGTCTTAAACTAGAGGGCATAGGTTTAAGATGAGAGGGGAGAGATACAAAAGGATCCGGAGAGGCAATTTTTTCACACAGAGGGTGGAGTGTCTGGAACAAGCTGCCAGAGGTAGTAGTAGAGACGGATACAATTTTGGCTTTTAAAAAGCGTTTAGACAGTTACATGGGTAAGATGGGTATAGAGGGATATGGGCCAAATTTGGGCAATTGGGACTAGCTTAGGGGTTTTAAAAAAAAGGCAGCATGGACAAGTTGGGCCAAAGGGCCTATTTCCATGCTGTAAACATCTACGACTCTACAAAAATTTCAGCTCATGCTGCAGCTGTACAGAACCTTAGTTAGGCCTCATTTAGAATAGTGTGTACAATTCTGGTCGCCATACTATCAGAAGGATGTGGATGCTTTGGAGAGGGTACAGAAGAGGTTTACCAGGATGTTCCCTGGTCTGGAGGGTATTAGCTAAAAGGAGAGGTTGGAGAAACTCGGTTTGCTTTCACTGGAACGACGGAGGTTGAGGGGTGACCTAATAGAGATTTACAAGATTATGAGTGGCATGGACAGAGTGGATAATCAGATGCTCTTTCCTGGGGTAAAAAAAGGGGACATCGGTTTATGGTGCATGGCGAAAAGTTTAGAGATGTGCGAGGCAAGTTTTTTATTTTTACACAGTGGGTGGTGAATGTCTGGAATGCGCTGCCCGGGGAGGTGGTGGGAGCAGGTATAGAAACATAGAAAAACTACAGCACAAAACAGGTCCTTCGGCCCCACAAATTGTGCCGAACATATCCCTACCTTCTAGACCTACCTATAACCCTCCATCCTATTACGCTCCATGTACTCATCCAGGAGTCTCTTAAAAGACCCTATTGAGTTTGCCTCCGCCACCACTGACGGCAGCTGATTCCACTCGCCCACCACCCTCTGTGTGAAAAACGTACCCCTAACATCTCCCCTGTACCTACCCCCCAGCACCTTAAACCTGTGTCCTCTTGTAGCAGCCATTTCCACCCTGGGAAAAAGCCTCTGAGAGTTCACCCGATCTATGCCTCTCAACATCTTATATACCTCTATTAGGTCTCCTCTCATTCTACGTCTCTCCAAGGAGAAAAGACTGAGCTCCCTCAGCCTATCCTCATAAGGCATGCCACTCAATCCAGGCAACATCCTTGTAAATGTCCTCTGCACCCTTTCAATCTTTTCCACATTCTTCCTGTAATGAGGCGACCAGAACTGAGCACAGTACTCCAAGTGGGGTCTGACGAGGGTCTTGTATAGCTGCAGCATTATCCCCGGACTCCTAAACTCAATCCCTCGATTGATAAAGGCCAGCACACCATACGCCTTCTTAACCACCTCCTCCACCTGCGGGGTCGATTTTAGAGTCCGATGGACCTGGACCCCAAGGTCCTTCTGATCCTCTACCGTACTAAGAGTCTTTCCCTTTATATTGTACTCCTTCATCCCATTTGACCTGCTCATCCCATTTGACCAAAGGATGAAGTAACATTGGAGGCAGTACAAAATACATTCACTAGGCTAATTCCAGGGGCGAGGGGGTTGTCCCGTCAAGAGAGATTAGACTGGGTCTGTATTCCTTGAAGTTTAGAAGAGTGAGGGGCAACCTTACTCAAACATACAAGATTCTGAAGGGGCTGGACAGGGTGGATGGTCAGATGTTTTCACTACTGAGAGAATCTCGAAAAAGGGGACATAGCTACAAGATAAAGGGCCAATCATTTAGAACTGAGTTGCATAGAAATTTCTTCTCGCAGAGGGTGGTGAATCTCTGGAATTCTCTGTCCCAAAGGGTAGCGGAGGCTGGATCATTAGAAGTATTTAAAGTGGAGGTGGATAAGTATTTGATCGACCGAGGAATAGAGGGTTATGGGGAAATTGGCACAGAAAAGGAGTTGAGGCTGGCATAGATCAGCCATGATTGTACTGAATTATTCACATTATATATGAATGATTTGGGAGAGGGAACTGAATGTATTATCTCCAAATTTGCAGATGATATAAAGTTGGGTGGGAGGGTGAGCTGCGAGGAGGATGCAGAGATGCTTCAGTATGATTTGGACAAGATGTGTGTGGTCAAGTTGGTTAAGATTATATTCACTGGAGTTTAGAAGAGTGAGAGGGGACCTCATAGAAACTTATAAAATTCTAACAGGGTTAGACAGGGTAGATTCAAGAAGAATGTACCAAAATGATGGAGGAGTCCGGAACTAGGGGTCATAGATCGAGGATAAGGAGTAAATCTTTTAGAACTGAGGTGAGGAGAAATTTCTTCACCCAGAAAGTGGCGAATGTGTGGAATTCACTACCACAGAAAGCTCTCAAGGCCAAAATGTCTGATTTCAAGAAGAAATTAGATATAGTTCTTGGAGCTAAAGGGATCAGGGGATATGGTGGGGCGGGGGGGGAAGAGAAGGGACGGAGAACATAGAACATTACAGCGCAGTACAGGCCCTTCGGCCCTCGATGTTGCGCCGACCAGTGGTACCAATCTAAAGCTCCTCTAATCTACACTATTCCAATATCATCCATATGTTTATCCAATAACCATGTGAATGCTCTTAATGTTGACGAGTCCACTACTGCTGCAGGCAGGGCTTTCCACGCCCTTACTACTCTCTGAGTAAAGAACCTACCAATAACATCTGTCCTATATCTCTCACCCCTCAATTTAAAGCTATGTCCCCTCGTGCTAGCCAACACCATCCGAGGAAAAAGGCTCTCAATATCCACCCTATCTAATCCTCTGATCATCTTGTATGCCTCTATTAAGTCACCTCTTAACCTTCTTCTCTCTAACGAAAACAACCTCAAGTCCCTCAGCCTTTCCTCATACGATTTTCCCACCATACCAGGCAACATCCTGGTAATTCTCCTCTGCACCCTTTCCAACACTTCCACATCTTTCCTATAATACGGCGACCAGAACTGTACGCAATACTCCAAATGCGGCCGCACCAGAGTTTTGTACAGTTGCAGCATGACCTCCTGGCTCCGAAACTCAATCCCTCTACCAATAAAAGCTAACACACCGTACGCCTTCTTAACAACCCTATCAACCTGGGTGCCAACTTTCAGGGATCTATGCACATGGACACCCAGATCCCTCTGTTCATCCACACTACCAAGTATCTTACCATTAGCCCAGTACTCTGTATTCCTGTTACTCCTTCCAAAGTGAATCACCTCACACTTTTCCGCATTAAACTCCATTTGCCACCTCTCAGCCCAGCTCTGCAGCTTATCTATGTCCCTCTGTAACCTGCCACTTCCCTCCGCACTGTCTACAACTCCACCGACTTTAGTGTCATCCGCAAATTTACTAATCCATCCTTCTATGCCCTCATCCAGGTCACTAATAAAAATGACAAACAGCAGTGGCCCTAAAACAGATCCTTGCGGTACACCACAAGTAACTGAACTCCAGGATGAATATTTCCCATCAACCACCACCCTCTGTTTTATTACAGCTAGCCAATTCTTGATCCAAACCACTAAATCACCCTCAACCCCATGTGTCCGTATTTTCTGAAAAAGCTTACCATGGGGAACCTTATCAAACGCTTTGCTGAAATCCATATACACCACATCAACCGCTTTACCCTCATCTACCTCTTTGGTCACCTTCTCAAAGAACTCAATAAGGTTTGTGAGGCACGACCTACCCTTCACAAAACCGTGCTGACTATCCCTAATCAAATTATTTCTTTCTAGGTGATTATAAATCCTATCTCTTATAATCCTTTCCAATACTTTGCCCACAACAGAAGTAAGGCTCACCGGTCTATAATTACCAGGGTTGTCCCTACTCCCCTTCTTGAACAAGGGGACAACATTTGCTATCCTCCAGTCTTCTGGCACTGTTCCTGTAGACAATGACGACACAAAGATCAAAGCCAAAGGCTCTGCAATCTCCTCTCTAGCCTCCCAGAGAATCCTAGGATAAATCCCATCCGGCCCAGGGGACTTATCTATTTTTACCCTTTCCAGAATTGCTAACACCTCCTCCTTATGAACATCAATACCATCCAGTCCAACAGCCTGCATCTCAGTACTCCCCTCAACAACACTGTGTCCCTCCAGTGTGAATACCGACGAAAAATATTCATTTAGTGCCTCTCCTATCTCTTCAGACTCCACGCACAACTTCCCACTCCTGTCCTTGACTGGCCCTAATCTTACCCTAGTCATTCTTTTACTCCTGACATACCTATAGAAAGCTTTCGGGTTTTCCTTGATCCTACCTGCCAAAGACTTCTCATGTCCCCTCCTGGCTCTTAACTCTTTCTTTAGGTCCTTCCTGGCTAACTTGTAACTCTCAAACGCCCTAACTGAGCCTTCACATCTCATCTTAACATAAGTCTCCTCCTTCCTCTTCACAAGAGATTCAACCTCCTTAGTAAACCACGGTTCCCTCACACGTCTGCTTCCTCCCTGCCTGACAGGTACATATTTATCAAGGACGCGTAGTAGCTGTTCCTTGAACAAGTTCCACATTACAATTGTGCCCATCCCCTGCAATTTCCTTCCCCAACCTATGCATCCTAAATCTCGCCTAATCGCATCATAATTTCCTTTCCCCCAGCTATAACTCTTGCCCTTTGGTATATACCTATCCTTTTCCATTGCTAAAGAAAAAGTAATCGAATTGTAGTCACTGTCACCAAAGTGCTCACCTACCTCCAAATCTAACACCTGGCCTGGTTCATTACCCAGTACCAAATCCAATGTGGCCTCGCCTCTTGTTGGTCTATCTACATACTGCGTCAGGAAGCCTTCCTGCACACACTGGACAAAAACCGACCCCTCTAATGTACTCGAACTATAGCTTTTCCAGTCAATATTTGTAAAGTTAAAGTCCCCCAGTACAACTACCCTGTTACTTTCGCTCCTATCCAGAATCATCTTTGCAATCTTTTCCTCTACATCTCTGGAACTTTTCGGAGGTCTATAAAAAACTCCCAACAGTGTGACCTCTCCTTTCCTGTTTCTAACCTCAGCCCAAACTACCTCAGTAGATGAGTCCTCATCAAATGTCCTTTCTGCCACCGTAATACTGTCCTTGACTAACAATGCCACACCTCCCCCTCTTTTACCACCTTCCCTGCACTTACTGAAACATCTAAACCCCGGAACCTGCAACAACCATTCCTGTCCCTGCTCTATCCATGTCTCCGAGATGGCCACAACATCGAAATCCCAGATACCAACCTATGCTGCAAGCTCACCCACCTTATTCCGGATGCTCCTGGCATTGAAGTATACATACTTCCAACCGCCTTCCTGACTGCCAGTACACTCCTGCAACTCTGAAACCTCATCCATGACCTCACTACTCTCAACCTCCTGTACACCGGAGCTACAATTCAGGTACCCACCCCCCTGCTGAATTAGTTTAAACTCTCCCGAAGAGCATTAGCAAATTTCCCCCCCAAGATATTGGCACCCCTCTGGTTCAAGTGCAGACCATCCTGTTTGTAGAGGTCCCACCTACCCCAGAAAGAGCCCCAATTGTCCAGGTATCTGAATCCCTCCCTCCTGCACCATCCCTGTAACCACGTGTTCAACTGCTCTCTCTCCCTATTCCTGTCCTCACTATCACGTGGCACGGGTAACAAACCAGAGATAACAACTTTGTTTGTTCTAGCCCTAAGCTTCCACCCTAACTCCCTGAATTTCTGCCTTACATCCCCATCTCTTTTCCTACCTATGTCTTGAGTGCCTATGTGAACCGCAACTTGGGGCTGGTCCCCCTCCCCCTTAAGGATATCGAAAACACGATCCGAGACATCGCGGACTCTGGCTCCTGGGAGGCAACACACCGACCGCGAGTCTCTCTCGTTCCCGCAGAATCTCCTATCCGTCCCATTAACTATGGAGTCCCCAATAACTAATCCTCTACTCCTCTCCCCCCTTCCCTTCTGAGCCACAAGGACAGACTCTGATCCAGTGACCTGTACACCATGGCTTACCCCTGCTAAGCCCCCCCCCCCTCAACAGCATCCAAAAGTGTACTATCCCCAATTTCTACTACATTTCCTTTTTCTCCCCCACTTGGACAGCTCCCTGTACCCTGGTGCTGTGGTCAGTTTGCTCATCCTCCCTTTCCCTCCCCTTCTGAGCTGCCGGGCCGGACTCTGCGCCGGAGGCACGGCCACTGTTGCTTCCCCCAGGTAGGCTGCTCCCCCCAACAGTACTTAAACAGGAGTACTTATTTTTAAGGGGCACAGCCACTGGGGTACTCTCTAGTACCTGACCTTTCCCCTTCCCCTTCCTAACCGTGACCCACTTGTCTGTCTCTCGTGGCCCCGGTGTGACCACCTGCCTGTAACTCCTATCTATCACCTCTTCATTCTCCCTAACCAGACAAAGGTCATTGAGCTGCAGTTCCAGTTCCCCAATGCGATCCCAATATCCTGATCCCTCCTGTTGCGGAGGGATCAGGATATTGAATTCAATGATCAGCCATGCATCATTCAATGGCAGAGCAGGCTCGACGAGCTAAATGGTCTACTCCTGCTTCCATTTCTTGTGTGTGTTTGAATGCTTTGTCCATTCAGATGACAGAGCACTTAGTGGAAATGGGGGTCAGTTCTTAGGAAAGGGATAAAAAGATTATTGGGAGTAGATGGGAATGTGAAACTCAAAACATAAACAGATCAGCCATGATGTTATTGAATGGTGGTGCAGGCTTGAGTGGCCAAATGGTCTGCCTCTGCTCTTATATTTGTTGGTTTGTAAAGTTAAACTGACTGGATTGTAGTCGCTGGGCTCATCTTTACACCCACTTTTGAATAAGGATGTAACAATTCTCCAGTCCTCTGACACCACAACTGAACCTCAGAAAGTCTGGAAGATTGTGCCCAGCACCTTTGCAATTTCCACATTCAGTTATTAGTACACTTGAATGCATCTCACCCAGTCCTGGTGTATCAACTTTAATTATAGGCTGTGATCCAGTGGCCACGCTAGCCATGGGTGCAAATGCCATAATGGCCACTAAATATCGTGAGAGGGCCAAAATGGGATTTGGGCCGGCGAGATCTTGATTTGAGATCTCGCCGGCGCAAAAACGTAAACTAGTCACGATGACCATGCCAGGGGCGCAAAGATAGATAATAGCCTCAGGTCGTGAGGGACATGGCCAGACAGTGCCCTGGCACTGCCAGAGGCAGGCCCTCATATCTGTGGCTGGGGGAGAGGGCCAATGACTATGAGGGGGAAGGTGCGATGTTGACGCTGTGATGTTGGGGGAGTGCGGGGTCGATCATTTGGAGATGGGAGGGGGAAGAGGCACCTTTTATTTAAATCAAAGATTAGGGCGCCCTTGATTCCTGGCCCTGCCGGCATCTTTAGAGCTCACCCTTCCAGCTGATGGTGTGAATCTAACTTTCCCCTTTAAAATGCAGCGTTTTTCAATACAGCAAGAAAAGCAGGCGACGAAGCCTGCGAGGTTCATACCGGTTCTCGCCTTGGCAAGAAAATTAGGAGAGGCATAGACAGGGTGGATAGTCAGAGGCATTTTCCCAGGGTGAAAGTGTCAATTACAGTGGGGCACATGTTGAAGGTGAGAGGGGAAAGTTTAAGGGAGATGTGTGGGGGAAGTTTTTCACACAGAGAGTGATGGGTGCCTGGAACGTGTTGCCAGAGGTGGTGGTGGAAGGCACATTAGCAACATTTAAGAGGCATCTGGATGGGTACATGAATGGAGAGGAATAGAGGGATATGGACCGAGTAAGGGCAGAAGTTTTTTTTAGTTTAGTTAGGGCATCGTGATCAGCACAGGCTTGGAGCGCCGAAGGGCCTGTTCCTGTGCTGTACTTTTCTTTGATGTGGAGATACCAGCGTTGGACTGGGATGGGAACAGTAAGAAGTCTCACAACACCAGGTTAAAATCCAACAGGTTTATTTGGAATCACGAGCTTTCGGAGTGCTGCCCCTTCATCAGGTGAGTGGAGTACTTTCATAGAACCATACAATCCCTACAGTACAGCAGAGTCTGCACAACCACAATCCCACTGAGGCCCTATTCCTGTAACCCCACATGTTTATCCTGCTAATCCCCCTGACACTAGGGTTCCTTTGTTCTTTGAAAGCAGCCCATTGTTCAGCTTCCATTTTTCCCATCAGCCTTCGAATCAAAATTATTTGGCTCAAACCCATTCTTACAGCATTAAAGTCCCCCCCCCCCCCCCCCCCCCACCCCCCAAGTTAATTATTTATCCCCAGTTTTCCCTTTTCCCTAGCCACTTTAAGCCTTATTACACAATGTTCACTATGCCCTAAATATTCTCCTACTGATATTTGATCCACTTGGCTCAGCTCATACCCAATAACCAGATTTGGTATTTCTGCCTCTTGTTGGACTGGAAACACATTGTTGTAGAAAATTTTCAACACACTCCAGAAACTCTTTCCACTCTCTGCCCTTTACACTACTACTATTCCAGTATATTTGTGTAGGGGTCTGAAAAAAAGGATAAATAAAAGAAAAATGAAAAGAGCGTGTTTTCTTGAAATATGGGTAAATTTAATGAAAAAGACATTTCCCATTGTTCTTTGTTTTCTTGTGAGTTTCAATATCCTGTTTACTGGGCCAAATACCCTGAACAGATACTGTTTGTTTGAGTGATGTGAGCTAAGCCAATCCGTTTTCTAGAGAGCTGCACTTTAAGCCAATCAGATTACTTAGGGAGAGGGGAAAAAAAACGGTGGGAGGCAGAGGAAGCTGCAGTGGGGGGATACACGTGGGGAAGAGGAAGCTGCAGTGGGGAGACACACGTGGGGAAGAGGAAGCTGCCTCACACGTGGGGGAGAGGAAGCTGCAGTGGGGAGACACACGTGGGGAAGAGGAGCTGTTTCCATGCGGCAAAAACCCAGTTTTAACGTCGAGGCAAATAATATTTGTAGACTAACATACTTCACAGTATGGGCACAAATATTACTGTGCAGTTAAAGCTCGTGTTTGTCGCAGTTTAGTAACTCGTTTTTTCCAGTTTGAAGTGAAAGGCAGTAAGGTTTAGTCCTGTTTGTTATTTTCATTACTGTTGAGAAAAAGTGTAAAGTGCATCGTCTTGTAGTCTCAAGCGTGGACATTTCTGCTAGAAACTGCCGGTGAGGGACAGTCAGCTATAAACGCTGGGCGTAGTTTTCACTGAGAAGACGGAGAGAACGAGGATTAGCTGAAGCTAACTTGCTAAGTAGCACTGCCGAGGAGGACAGACTTCAGCGCACTGGACCTGCGTCAATACATGGACAGCTTGCTGCACTTTTCTTTCCTGCTGCATCATCTTCCCGCTCGCAGACCCTTCTGGACTGTGTGTGTGGTGGTTGCGTGAGTAACTGGAGACTATACTATCAGACACTGAACGGTATCAGCAGTGTGTTGTTGAGGATGTGTTTTCTTCATATGTGCACCAACGTATGGGCCCCAACGTTTATAAATCCAAGCGCTTGGTAATATTTTGAACATTTCTCAGGGTTGAAACTGTTTAATTGAGAAATTTTTAGTTTGGGACTCTTCCTTTTGCATGGTTGTCCTGAACCTTTTCTTATTATAAGGTTTACATACTTACCATTTTAGGAGGCACCGCGCTATTATTAATAGGTTATTACTCTAGATTGCAACTGCATACACTAATCCTTTTTATTCACGCCTGTACTGACATTTATTGGTAAATAGGAAATTTAGCCTCGCTCAACACCAACCGCTAAGAACTCAGGATCCTGCTAATTGAACATTTACATAGTAGCCCCTTACAACATCAAGCACATCCCAGGTACAGCTTTACTTAACTCAGCTGGTCAGAGCATATAGTTGTCAGCAGGGGGTTACATTTGGATAATTAAAGTTCCTTTAAGTTACTCTATTTATTCTTGGAACTCTCTGTAACTTACTTCAAAATTCCTTCCTCTGCATCCTTTCCACTTGGTGGCGTCTCGACTACACTGAGCAATGTAACTGCAACTTTTTTGGTCCTTGGTTCTAGACAAATAGATTCTGCCCTTGACCCCTTTGGGATATGCTCTCTCTCCTGCACTGCAATCCTCCCCTTTATCAATATGGCAACTCCTCCAGCTTTTCTTCCTTTCCTTCCTGAACACCTTGTATCCGAGAATATTTAATAATCAGCCCGGCCCTTCTTTGAGCCAGATCCATTCTTGACACAAAATCATATTTCCACATGCCAATCAGCATTTGTACTCAATCTTATTATCCACATACTGTGCATTTATATACATGCATATAATTTTCTCCCTCTGACCCCACCAAATAACTTCCCAGTACACCTTGATGTTTCTTTCCACTATTTCCTCCTGGATCCCACACCCCTGCTAAATTAATTTAAACCATTCCCAATAGCACTAGCAAATCACCCTGCAAGGAACTCAGTCTCAACTCTATTTAGGTGTAATTTATTCTGCACGTACAGATTCCATCTTCCCTAAACCCAGTCCCAATGTTCCACGAATCTAAAGCCTTCCATCCTGCACCATCTTTCCAGTCACACATTCATCTGCTTCTTGCTTCTATTTCTATACTCACTTGCATGAGGTACTAGGAGTAACCCGGAGATTACTACGTTTGACATCTTGCTTGCTAATTTCCTACCTAACACCCTAAATTCTGTCTGCAGGACCACATCCCTCTTTTTGCTCATGTTATTCATTCCAATGTGGACCATGACTGCTAGCTGCTCATCCTCCCCCTCTCTGGGTGCTCTGCAGCTGTTCAGTAACAATCTTGACCTTGGCACCAGGGAGGCAACACACCATCCTCAATTCACATCTGTGGTTGCAGAAATATCTATTACCCTGACGACTGAATCACCTATTACTATTGCTCTTCCAGTCTTCCTTGTACTTCCCACTGAACAACTGAGCCACCAATGGTGCCATGGACTTGGCGCTGGCAACACTCCCCAGAAAAACAATCACACTCATCAGTATTCAGAGTGGAATGTACTCAGCAAATGCCTGCATATTTCTACTTTACCATCTGGTGGACTCTCATTCCCTTTTCCTCTGCAAACTCTTAACCTGCCGGGTGACCACACCTATAAACATGCTATCCACGAATCTCTCAACCTCATGGGTGCACCTCATTACTGCCACCAAAGCATAAACTTTACTTTTAATAAAATTTACTACTATTGGTAAAGGTTATTAATGCTAATAAACCCTGCTCGTACCTTACTGATAATAAACCTTAAAGAAAACTGATAAGACTTACCAGTTTATTCCCAGCTTAGATAAGCTAAATAGGAAATACTCACCAGTCAATCACCTACCTGGTTCCCTGTGATTGACTTCTCATTCCAAACATGGCTCTGAATCTACAGACTGGCTATAGCTCGCTGTTTTAAGCAACACTGCTGCTTCTTGCCACCCATATGTATTTCATATTTAGTATCTGTGGCATGACAATGCCTAATATCAAATAAACTACCCATCATATTCTGAATATCTCAACGGACAACTCTTCTAAAGTAATTTTCGCATGGAAGTGAGAAGAACCTTTTGAGAGAGGACTAGCTAGTTGTCTAAACAATAGGATTGGAAGAAGTGTGACTTATCCCCAAGTCGATGCCCCTGCAGATATTTGAAGCAGCCTAGCCAGAAACTATGGTTTCCTAACTTTTCTTTGCAAACTTATATTCAAGATATTAAGATCCTCGAACTAGGTGTACAAAATTATGAAGGGTATAGAAAGGGTGAACAGTGGGAAGCTTTTTCCCAGGTCGGAGGTGACGATCACGAGGGGTCACGGACTCAAGGTGAGAGGGGCGAGGTATAACTCAGATATCAGAGGGACGATTTTTACATAGAGAGTGGTGGGGGCCTGGAATGCGCTGCCAAGTAGGGTGGTGGAGGCAGACACGCTGGCATAGTTTAAGACTTACCTGGATAGTCACATGAGCAGTCTGGGAATGGAGGGATACAAACGAATGGTCTGGTTGGACCAATGAGCGGCACAGGCTTGGAAGGCCGAAGGGCCTGTTTCCTGTGCTGTACTGTTCTTTGTTCTCGGACCTTTTCACAGAATTGTTACAGTACAGGTGGCAGCAATTTAGCCCAGTGCATCTGCACCAGCTCTCTCAATGAGCTTGGGAGATTCAATTCATGTAACACACAAGGTAACCCCTCCTCCTCTTTCTCCATTCTCCACCCCCCCAAAAAACTAACCTCCATAGATATAGTCATTTTTTAATATTAAACACACAAACATATATTCAATCACCTACTTCACTACATATTATTTTATAAATACACATACATACTCAGACATGCACATGCTATATAGCAATTAAGCTCCTAAAAACCAAGTTAATTTAGTCAGGATGTCTTTAGCTCAATGTAATTAATTGAAAGCAAATCATGGACTTTTACAACAAATGTGATTTCAAATCATGATCATAAAAATCAAATGTTCTGCACGTTTAGCAATTTATCCCATTAATATATTGGTGATCCACTATCCCAAAACAAAATTCTTGGTGTGAAAATACATGAATGTATTTACTAATTTACAAGCAACTCGTGGATTATTTTTCTGTAAAACTGAGATGTTAATGGGTTAACATCCCATTAATTTCCTATGATCTTGGCCATTTGAAAAACTTAACTACATCTTGTTGTTTTGAACAATTTGTGGACAATCAGCACATACTCCCTATTCTGAACTGCTCCTGACCTTGTAGATAAACTCCTGCTCGAACAGGCCGGTCTAGACTGGACTCTGCTAATGTGTCCTTGTTTGAAGGCGATAACATTTGCTTTATGTGCAAAGTAGTGTCCCAAGATATATGGGAAACGGTTGCGATCTCACACTTGAACAATGGTGGACGTGCAGTTTCGATGGCAACCAGGGGTGGGTTTTCGACATATTTATGGTTTTTCTCATACTGTCTTTGTATTTTACTCTTGCTGTTGCTAAGCACGTGATTTGGGTGAAGCAATACTGTGTACGCGACCAACTGCTGTAAAAATAGTATAAAGGGGGGGAACTGCCCCCTTTTTCGGAGAGTATCGCTCGGCTAAACTCAGAACACTGTGCTGAGTTGGAAAAGCGATTCTCCGGAAGCTTGTACTTGCTTGAAAATAAAGGACTGGGTTTTCTTATACAGATCAGTGTCTTGCTCTTGCATCAAGTACGCAAGGGTCTCTGAAAAACGAACCTTGACAAAACTATAGTACAAATCATAACCTGGTATTTTTGTATGAAACGCAATGCAGAGGCTATATCTTCTTACTGCATAATTCTCACTTCTTTGCTGTTACATTTTAGCATGACAAGGTCATTCAGCCCGTTGCTCTATCACACAAGATCATGTTTGATCTATATCTCAGCTCCTTCTACTTGTCTACTTCTTTGGAATTAAAAATGTTGACACTAATAAAATATTCCTTCACTTCGGCTTTTCTAATTAGCAAACACACAAGCTGACATCAAAAAGAATGGCATTAAAGATTTACCTGTAGTGTGCAATTTTCATTTCTTTTCAAGAATTCCACAAATCTTTCCACAA
The DNA here is from genome assembly GCF_964213995.1 of Mustelus asterias. Lineage (NCBI taxonomy): Eukaryota > Metazoa > Chordata > Chondrichthyes > Carcharhiniformes > Triakidae > Mustelus > Mustelus asterias. The sequence goes on from NC_135821.1 coordinate 81,657,256, forward strand.
CACCAGATGTGTTGATTACTTCATCAATAGGAGGATTTGGCTCTACGAATAAACACAAGGTTTCATAACAACAAGTTGAAGAGATTAAACAGGTGTGTTTTTTAAAAAATACATGCAATTCGAAATTTTCAAGCAGCCTTTATACATTGGTCCATTTACAAGAAAGGGAAAATTATTCATGCACATATATTTAAAACACACCCACAGAGTTTTCCTTGCATGCTCGGTCTCCAATTTCAGCATGCACTAGCAGGTGTTTGATTTGAATAATCCAAAATCTTTTAATTGAACTTGGGCTGACCTTTTCAATATGTACTTTTTTCAATATGTAATTCTATTGTGATGGCCCATGTCCTTTTGGGGGAAAAATTACATTTTATCTTGGGGTGATGGTCCCTTTAAGAACTAGGTTTCTCCAGGATATGATTTCTGGTAAAGCACCTAGCTGCCAGTAAATGATCATGCGACCAGGTTGCCTGAGAGATAAATAGAGGAAAAGTGGTCAATGTAAGTTAAATTATAGAGACGTAATTTGGTGTTCAAACAGTTTAGGTTTTATATTTGATAACAAATTGGCAGTAGAAGGGAAACCAAGCCCCTCTAAAGTTCAGTTGAAATTTGTGCCAAATCCTCCTATTGAAGAAGTGATCAACACAACTAGTGTTGTAGAAAATTTTGTGGAATTCTTAGAAAAAAAAAGAGTTTAAATCTCTTGTTAACTGAAGGACTCCCTACAGTGTACTGGACTTACGGTCTAGCCAAGCTCAGAGAGAGTGCACACATAAGAGAAAGTTTTAGATGTAAAACTCCAGAGTTCAAGAATGGCAAGTCAGATGATTGATCAGAACAGAATGAACAGCAGAGAATGACTACATGGTTAATCAGGACAAAGAAATTAAAGTATGATTATAAAGGAAAAGAGAAAGTAAAGCAAGTGTTGGTCCTCTAGAGAGTGACAATGGGGCGTTAATAGTAGATAATAAGGAAATGGCAGATGAAATTAACAAATATTTCGCTTCTTCTTCACTATAGAGGATGCAAAAACATTCCAGTATTAGCTGTAAGCCAAGAGGTGTAGAGAGAGGGAGACTTGATGAAATTACAATCACTAGGGAAACAATACTGGGCAAACCGCGTGCAGGCTGATTAGTTTGAGATTCCTGATGAACTTCATCCTAGGGTTTTAAAAGAGGTGGTGAGAGAGATACATATGTTGGCGTTAATTTTCCAAAATTTGCTAGATTCTGGAAATATTCCATCAGTCTGGAAAGTAGCAATTACAACCCCTCTATTCAAGAAGGGAGGGAGGCAAAAAACAAGAAACTATAGGCCAGTTAGCTTGAAATCTGTCTTGGAGAAGGTTTTACAATTGATCATTGAGGAGATTATAGCCAGGCACTTAACAGAAACTCAAGGCAATCAGGAAGAGTCAGCATGGTTTTGTGAAAGGAAAATCATGTATTAGAGTTCGCTGAAGGAATAATATGCGCTCTGAATAAAGCGGAGCCTTGGGCACGCTGTACTTGGATTTTCAGATGGTATTTGATATGGTGTCTAAAAGGTTATTGCAGAAAATAAAAGCTTATGGTGTAAGGTTTAACACATTAGCATGCATAGATGGCAGAAAACAGACTATGCGTAAATGGGTCTTTTTCTGATTGGCAGGATGTGATGAGTGGAGTCCCACAGGGGTTTATGCTGGGGCCTCAACTTTTTGCAATTTGTATCAATGACTTGGACAAGGAGAGTGAAGGCATGGTAGCTAAATTTGCGGATGACATAATTATATGTAAGAAAGTATGTTGTGAAATGGACATAAGAAGGTTGAAGACGGACATAGGTAGGTTAAGTGAATGAGTAGACAAAAATCTGGCAGCTGGGAAAATGTGAAGTTGTTCACATAGAAACATAGGCAGGTAGAGTATAAAAGCTGAGTATTACTTAAATGGAAAATTACTGCAGAATTCTGAAATGCAGAGGGACCTGGGTGTTTTAGTACACAGGTCACAAAAGCTAAGTATGCCGATACAACAAGTAATTAAGATGGCTAATGGAGTGTTATCCTTTATTATGAGAGGAACTGAACATGAAAGTTATGATAAAAGCAAAATACTGTGAATGCTGGAAATTTAAAAAGATCCAAGGCTTCAGTTATACAGGGCATTGGCAAGACCTCATCTCAAATGTTGTGTGCAGTTTTAGAATCATGCAGCACAGAAAAGTGCAAAAAATCATACAGCACAGTGGATCACTGGGAAGTCTTCCAGGGAGTATGGGACCTGTACAAGAAGGACGGGTTACACCTGAACTGGAGGGGCACCAATATCCTGGCTGAGAGGTTTGCTAGTGTGGTTCGGGTGGGTTTAAACTAATGTGGCAGGGGGGTGGGGATCAGAACAATAGGTCAGCAAACATAGAGATTGGGGACAAGCATGGGGCCAGGACAAGACTACCTAAGAGGAAGAGCAATCTGGGGGAGGATGAACTCAGTAGGCCTGGAGGTCTGGAGTGCATCTGCTTCAGTGCAAGGAGCGTAACAGGCAAGACAGGTGAACTTAGAGCCTTAATGCATGCGCGGAACTTGGATGTGATTGCAGTGGCAGAGACTTGGTTAAAAGGACAGGACTGGCAACTGAATATTCCGGGGTATAAGTGTTTTAGGCGAGACAGAGGAGGGGCTAGAAGAGGTGGGGGAGTAGCAATACTGGTTAGGGAGCATATTACAGCGGTACAGAGGGTGGACAATTTGGAAGGATCATGTAACGAGACACTGGGTAGAGCTCAGAAACAGGAAGGACGTAGTCACTATGCTGGAGGTATACTACAGACCTCCCAACAGCCCACGGGGAGTTGAGGAACGAATATGTAAGGAGATTCTGGACAGGTGTAGAAAAAATAGGGTTGTTGTAGTGGGAGACTTTAATTTCCCTTATATAGACTGGAAATCCCTTAGGGCTGGGGGTCCGGACGGGGAGGAATTTGTAAAATGTGTCCAGGAAGGTTATTTGGAACATATGTTGACAGTCCAACTAGAGAGGGGGCTATATTGGACTTAGTACTGGGGAATGAGCCCGGTCAGGTCATCAAAGTTTCAGTGGGGGAACATGTGGCGAACAGTGACCACAATTCTGTAAACTTTCGGATAGTCATGGAAAAGGATGAGTGTTGTCCTATGGGTAAGGTGCTGAATTGGGGGAAGACTAACTACAGCCGGATTAGGCAGGATTTGGTGGCTGTTGACTGGGAGAGAATGTTCGAGGGTAAATCCACATCTGGCATGCGGGAGACTTGTAAGGAGCATTTGATAGGAGTGCAGGACAGGCATGTGCCTGTAAAAAGGAAGGACAGGAAAGGTAGGATTCGAGAGCCGTGGATAACCAGAGAATTTGTGGGTCTAATCAAAAAGAAAAAAGAGGCATACACAAGGTCCAGGCAGCTAAAAACAGATGAAGCACTGGAGGAATACAGAGAAAGTAGAAAAGAACTCAAACAGGGAGTTAGAAGGGCAAAAAGGGGTCACGAAATGTCCTTGGTAGACAGGATTAAGGAGAATCCCAAGGCATTTTATACATACGTTAGGAACAAGAGGGTTGTCAGAGAAAGAGTCGGACCTCTCAAGAACAAAGGAGGGGAATTATGCTTAGAACCCAAGGAAGTAGGTGAGATCCTAAATGAATACTTTGCATCAGTATTCACAAAGGAGAGGGACACGTTGATTGGTAGTGTCTCAGAGGGATGTGTAGACCCATTAGAACAAATTGCAATTACAAGAGAGGAAGTGTTGGGTGTTTTAGGAAGCATCAAGGTAGACAAATCCCCAGGGCCAGATGGCATCTGTCCTAGATTACTGAGAGAGACAAGAGATGAAATTGCTAGACCTCTAACAGAAATCTTTGTTTCTTCATTGGACACAGGTGAGGTCCCAGAGGATTGGAGGATAGCAACTGTGGTCCCGTTATTTAAGAAGGGTAGCAAGGATAACCCGGGTAATTATAGGCCAGTGAGCTTGATGTCTGTGGTAGGGAAATTGTTGGAGAAGATTCTTCGAGATAGGATCTATACATATTTAGAACTGAATAGTCTCATTAGCGATAGACAACATGGTTTTGTACGAGGGAGGTCATGCCTCATAAATTTGGTTGAGTTTTTTGAGGAGGTAACAAAAATGATTGACGAGGAAAGGGCCGTGGATGTCGTCTACATGGATTTTAGTAAAGCATTTGACAAGGTCCCTCATGGCAGGCTGGTGCAAAAGGTTAAATCTCACGGGGTCAAAGGTGAGCTAGCTAGATGGGTACAGAACTGGCTTGGCCATAGAAGACAAAGGGTAGCAGTGGAGGGGTCTTTTTCTGATTGGAGGTCTGTGATTAGTGGTGTTCCGCAGGGGCTCTGTACTGGGACCTCTGCTGTTTGTGAGATATATAAATATCTCTCAAACAAGAGGCGAGGCCACATTGGATTTGGTACTAGGTAATGAACCAGGCCAGGTGTTAGATTTGGATGTAGGTGAGCACTTTGGTGACAGTGACCACAATTCGGTTACGTTTACCTTAGCTATGGAAAAGGATAGGTATATACCAAAGGGCAAGAGTTATAGCTGGGGGAAAGGAAATTATGATGCGATTAGGCGGGATTTAGCTGACACAGGTTGGGGAAGGAAACTGCAGGGGATGGGCACAATTGAAATGTGGAACTTGTTCAAGGAACAGCTACTACGCGCCCTTGATAAATATGTACCTGTCAGGCAGGGAGGAAGCAGACGTGTGAGGGAACCGTGGTTTACTAAGGAGGTTGAATCTCTTGTGAAGAGGAAGAAGGAGACTTATGTAAAGATAGAACATAGAACAGTACAGCACAGAACAGGCCCTTCGGCCCACGATGTTGTGCCGAGCTTTATCTAAAACCAAGATCAAGCTATCCCACTCCCTATCACCCTGGTGTGCTCCATGTGCCTATCCAATAACCGCTTAAATGTTCCTAAAGTGTCTGACTCCACTATCACTGCAGGCAGTCCATTCCACACCCCAACCACTCTCTGCGTAAAGAACCTACCTCTGATATCCTTCCTATATCTCCCACCACAAACCCTATAGTTATGCCCCCTTGTAATAGCTCCATTCACCCGAGGAAATAGTCTTTGAACGTTCACTCTATCGATCCCCTTCATCATTTTATAAACCTCTATTAAGTCTCCCCTCAGCCTCCTGCGCTCCAGAGAGAACAGCCCTAGCTCCCTCAACCTTTCCTCATAAGACTACCCTCCAAACCAGGCAGCATCCTGGTAAATCTCCTCTGCACTCTTTCCAGCGCTTCCACATCCTTCTTATAGTGAGGTGACCAGAACTGCACACAATAGTCCAAATGTGGTCTCACCAAGGTCCTGTACAGTTGCAGCAAAACCCCACGGCTCTTAAACTCCAACCCCCTGTTAATAAAAGCTAACACACTATAGGCCTTCTTCACAGCTCTATCCACTTGAGTGGCAACCTTTAGAGACCTGTGGATATGGACCCCAAGATCTCTCTGTTCCTCCACACTCTTCAGAACCCTACCTTTGACCCTGTAATCCACATTTAAATTTGTCCTACCAAAATGAATCACCTCACATTTATCAGGGTTAAACTCCATTTGCCATTTTTCAGCCCAGCTTTGCATCCTATCTATGTCTCTTTCCAGCCTACAACAGCCCTCCACCTCATCCACTACTCCACCAATCTTGGTGTCATCAGCAAATTTACTGATCCACCCTTCAGCCCCCTCCTCTAAGTCATTAATAAAAATCACAAAGAGCAGAGGACTAAGCACTGATCCCTGCGGCACTCCGCTAGCAACCTGCCTCCAGTCCGAAAATCTTCCATCCACCACCACCCTCTGTCTTCGCTCAGACAGCCAGTTACCTATCCAATCGGCCAACTTTCCCTCTATCCCACACCACCTCACTTTCATCATAAGCCGACCATGGGGGACGTGAAGGCTCAGTTAGGGAGCTTGAAAGTTACAAGTTAGCCAGGAAGGACCTACAGAAAGAGTTAAGAGCCAGGAGGGGTCACGAGAAGTCTTTGGCAGGTAGGATCAAGGAAAACCCTAAAGCTTTCTATCGGTATGTCAGGAGTAAAAGAATGACTAGAGTAAGATTAGGGCCAGTCAAGGACAGGAGTGGGAAGTTGTGCGTGGAGTCTGAAGAGATAGGAGAGGCACTAAATGAATATTTTTCATCAGTACTCACACTGGAGAGGGACAGTGTCGAGGGGAGTACGGAGATGCAAGCTGTTGGACTGGATGGGATTGAGGTTCATAAGGAGGAGGTGTTAGCAATTCTGGAAAGGGTAAAAATAGAGAAGTCCCTTGGGCCGGATGGGATTTATCCTAGGATTCTCTGGGAGGCTAGAGAAGAGATTGCAGAGCCTTTGGCTTTGATCTTTATGTCGTCACTGTCTACAGGAATAGTGCCAGAAGACTGGAGGATAGCAAATGTTGTCCCCTTGTTCAAAAAGGGGAGTAGGGACAACCCTGGTAATTATAGACCGGTGAGCCTTACTTCTGTTGTGGGCAAAGCATTGGAAAGGATTATAAGAGATAGGATTTATAATCACCTGGAAAGGAATAATTTGATTAGGGATAGTCAGCATGGTTTTGTGAAGGGTAGGTCGTGCCTCACAAACCTTATTGAGTTCTTTGAGAAGGTGACCAAAGAGGTGGATGAGGGTAAAGCGGTTGATGTGGTGTAAATGGATTTCAGCAAAGCGTTTGATAAGGTACCCCATGGTAAGCTTTTGCAGAAAATACTGACACATGGGATTGAGGGTGATTTAGTGGTTTGGATCAGGAATTGGCTAGCTGTAAGAAAACAGAGGGTGGTGGTTGATGGGAAATATTCATCCTGGAGTTCAGTTACTTGTGGTGTACCGCAAGGATCTGTTTTAGGACCACTGCTGTTTGTCATTTTTATTAATGACCTGGATGAGGGCATAGAAGGATGGGTTAGTAAATTTGCGGATGACACTAAAGTCAGTGGAGTTGTAGACAGTGCGGAGGGAAGTGGCAGGTTACAGAGGGACATAGATAAGCTGCAGAGCTGGGCTGAGAGGTGGCAAATGGAGTTTAATGTGGAAAAGTGCGAAGTGATTCACTTTGGAAGGAGTAACAGGAATACAGAGTACTTGACTAATGGTAAGATACTTGGTAGTGTGGATGAACAGAGGGATCTGGGTGTCCATGTGCATAGATCCCTGAAAGTTGGCACCCAGGTTGATAGGGTTGTTAAGAAGGCGTACGGTGTGTTAGCTTTTATTGGTAGAGGGATTGAGTTTCGGAGCCAGGTGGTCATGTTGCAACTGTACAAAACTCTGATGCGGCCGCACTTGGAGTATTGCATACAGTTCTGGTCGCCGCATTATAGGAAGGATGTGGAAGTGTTGGAAAGGGTGCAGAGGAGATTTACCAGGATGTTGCCTGGTATGGTGGGAAAATCGTATGAGGAAAGGCTGAGGGGCTTGAGGTTGTTTTTCGTTAGAGAGAAGAAGGTTAAGAGGTGACTTAATAGAGGCACACAAGATGATCAGAGGATTAAATAGGGTGGATAGAGAGAGCCTTTTTCTCTCGGATGGTGATGGCTAACACGAGGGGACATGGCTTTAAATTGAGGGGTGAGAGATATAGGACAGATGTTAGAGGTAGGTTCTTTACTCAGAGAGTAGTAAGGGCGTGGAATGCCCTGCCTGCAGCAGTAGTGGACTCGCCAACGTTAAGAGCATTCAAATGGTTATTGGATAAACATATGGATGATATTGGAATAGTGTAGGTTAGATGGGCTTTAGATTGGTTTCACTGGTCGGCGCAACATCGAGGGCCGAAGGGCCTGTACTGCGCTGTAATGTTCTATGTTCTAAATGATTTGGAAGATGATGTAGTTGGTCTGATTAGTAAGTTTGCGGACGACACAAAGATTACTGGAGTTGCGGATAGTAATGAACATTGTCAGAGAATACAGCAGGATATAGATAGGCTGGAAAATTGGGCGGAGAAATGGCAGATGGAATTTAATCCAGATAAATGCGAAGTGATGCATTTTGGTAGATCTAATGCAGGGGGGAGCTATACAATAAATGGCAGAACCATCAGGAGTATAGACACACAGAGGGATCTGGGTGTGCAAGTCCACAGATCCTTAATGGTGGCAGCACAGGTGGAAAAGGTGGTGAAGAAGGCATATGGCATGCTTGCCTTTATTGGACGGGGCATAGAATATAAAAGTTGGCATATGATGTTGCAGCTGTATAGAACGTTGGTTAGGCCACATTTGGAATACTGCGTCCAGTTCTGGTCGCCACACTACCAGAAGGACGTGGAGGCTTTGGAGAGAGTACAGAAAAGGTTTACCAGGATGCTGCCTGGTATGGAGGGTATTAGCTATGAGGTGAGATTGAGTAAACTAGGGTTGTTCTCCCTGGAAAGACGGAGGTTGAGGGGCGACCTAATAGAAGTTTATAAAATTATGAAGGGCATAGATAGGGTGAACAGTTGGAAGCTTTTTCCCAGGTCAGAAATGACAAACACAAGGGATCACAAGTTCAAGGTAAGGGGGGCAAGGTTCAATACAGATATGCGGGGGATGTTTTTTTTTACACAGAGGGTGGTGGGGGCCTGGAATGCACTACCAAGCAAGGTGGTTGAGGCAGACACGCTAGGATCATTTAAGACTTATCAAGATAGCCACATGAACAGACTGGGAGTAGAGGGATACAAACGGATGGTCTAGTTAGAAACACATGATCGGTGCAGGCTTGGAGGGCCGAAGGGCGTGTTCCTGTGCTGTATTGTTCTTTGTTCTTTGAAAAGGCCCTTTTGCCCATCGAGTCCACACTGACACATTAGAAACACCTGAACTCCCACCTAATCCCATCTGCCAGCACTTGGCCCATAGCCCTGAATGTTATGATGTGCCAAATGCTCATCCAGATATTTTTTAAAGGATGCGAGGCAACCCGTCTCTACACCTTCCCAGGCAGCACATTCCAGACCGTCACCACCCTCTGGGAAAAAAAGATTTCCCTCACATCCCCCCTAAACGTTCTGCTCCTCACCTTGAACCTTTGTCCCCTCATGACAGACCCTTTAACTAAGGGGAACAGTTGCTCCTTATTCACTTTGTCCCTGTCTCTCATAATCTTGTACACCTCGATCAGATCGCCCCCGAGTCTTCTCTGCTCTAATGAAAATAACCCAAGCTTACGCAATCTCTCTTCATAACTTAAATGTTCTGTCCCAGTCAGTATCTTGGTGAATCTCCTCTGCACCCCCTCCAGTACAATCACATCCTTCCAATAATGTGGCGACCAGAACTGCACACAGTTCTAGCTGTGATCTCACATGACTTACTGCTTTTGTAATCTATGCCTCGATTAATAAAGGCAAGTGTCCCATATGCCTTTTTCCTCACCCTACTAACATGTCCTTCCACTTTCAGAGATCTGTGGACAAACACGCCAAGGTCCCTTGGTTCCACAGAATTGCCCAGCGTCCTACCATTCATTGAATACTTTCTTGTCAGATTACTCCACCCGAAGTGTATCAATTCTAACTTTTCGGAGTTAAATTCCATCTGCCACTTAAGCGCCCATTTGACCATTCCGTCAATATCTCAAAACATTCCGCTTCACTGTTAACCACCCATCCAATCTTTGTGTCATCTGCAAACTTAATAATCCAACCCCCCCCTCACCCAGTCTTCAATGTAATTTATATAAATGACGAACAACAGAGGGCGGAACACGGATCCCTATGGTATGCCTCTGGACACTGTCTTCCAGTCACTCAAGCAACCTTGTCATCACCTTGTCTCCTACAACTGAGCCAATTTTGAATCCACTTTATCAATTCCACTGCATCCCATGTGAATTTACCTTCTTTACAAGTCTCCCATGTGAGACCTTGTCAAAGGTTTTCTGAAATCCATATAAACTACATCAACTGCACTACCCTTGTCTAAACACCTGGTCGCCTCCTCAAAAAAATTCAATCAAATTTTTCAGGCATGACCTCCCTCTGACGAAGCCATGCTGACTATCCCTGATCAAGCTTTGCCTCTTCAAGTGGAGATGGATAGTCTCCTTCAGAAATTTCTCTAATAGCTTTCCTACCACTGACGTGTGACTCACAGGTCTGTAGTTCCCTGGTTTATCTCTATATCCCTCTTAAATAGCAGAACCACATTAGCTATTCTCTAGTCATCTGGCACCTCCCCTGTGGCTTGTGCTACCAAGCAAACCTGTTGGACTTTAACCTGGTATTGTGAGACTTCTTACTGTACCTCCCCTGTGGCCAGAGAGAAATTGAAAATTTGAGACAAAGCATCTGCAATCTCCTCCCTTTCTCAGCAGCCTAGGGCATAATTCATCTTGACCTGGAGATGCATCCACTTTTAAGGCTGCCAACAGCTCCAATACCTTGTCCTTCCCTATGTCAATTTGCTCAAGAACCTCACAATCTTTCTCCCCAAATTCCATACCACCGTCCTCATTCTCTTGGGTGAAGACGGATGTGAAGTTTTCATTTAACAGTCTACTCATGTCCTCTGGCTCCACCCACAGATTGCCCTCTTGGTCCCTCATGGGCCCTACTCTTTCCCTGGTTATCCTCTTCCCAGTGATATACTTATAGAACATCTTGGGATTTTCCCTACTTTCACCAGCCAGAGCATTCTCATATCCCCTCTTTGCATTCCTAATTGCTTTCTAAGCTCCACCCTGCACTTTCTATATCTTATTAATGCCTCCACTGATTTGCTCCCCTTGTGCATTTTAAAAAGGCTTTCTTTTCCTTCTCATTTTATCCTGAATATCTCTGGTCATCCATGGTTCTCTGTGATTGTTATTCCTATCTATCACCCTGGACGGAACATGCAGGGCTTGCATGCTCCCCATTTTCTTTTTTAATGCCTCCCACGCTCTTCTGTAGATGTTCCCATTAGTAACTGTTCCCAGTCCACCTCGGCCAGATCCTGTCTTATTTTACTAAAATCCACTCTTCCCCCATCCAAAACTTTTTTTTGCGGCTTGTCCAGCTTCCTTGCCCATAACAAACTTTAATTGTACGATCACCATCACGATATCACGGGAGGGAGGCGGGCCAGATCATTCTCTGGTGGAGGGGAGAGGAGGGGGCAGGCCAAATTGTTCTCTGTTTGGGGGGGGGCGGTGGGGCCAGATGGATCTCCGGTGGTGGAGTGGCGGGGGGGGGGAATCGTTGGCCAGATTGCTCTCTGGCTGGGGGAGGGGGGAGCAGATGGATCTCTAGTGGTGGGGGGGTTGTGAATAAGGGGGGACAGTTATGTTGTGGGGGTGGGGCGATGTCTATGGGGGCCATTGCTCCCGGGCCTGATCTGGTTTTTGTGGCCCGGGAGCGATGTGGCAGAGGAGCGTTTTTCAATTTTTTTTTTACTGCGCTTGCGTAGTTGAAGGCTCCAATTGGAGCAGCAGCGTTTCGGGTGCGATAAGCCCCACCCACAGTGCAATTCAGACTCGTGACCTTTTTTTCAGGCTGAGTGGTTATGGGGGGGCCTGAGAACAGGTTTACAAGTTGGATCTGAATCACACCCAGATTCTGCACTTAGAATCAAAATGGTAAAATCGGGCCCTTAATGTGGCTGCCCCTTTAATATTCCTAAACTCTACCCACAAAGCTTCATCTGATGCCCCCTTCAAGATACCATGTTTCCTTACTGCAGTAACTGACTCCTTAACTAATAATGCAATGCCTCCTTCTCTTTCATCTCCTCCCCTTAAGATTCTATATCCCAGAATGTTGAGTTGCCAATCATGTCCTTCCTTCAACCATGTCTCTGTGATGGTTACTATATCACACTTTCACGTGTCAATCATTACCCTTAACTCATCCGTTTTGCCTGCAATACTCCTGGTGTTAAAGAAGAGGCCATCCAGCCAGCTGCACTGGCTCTGACTTGTTTGTTTTGCTGTATGATTCCTTATTTACAGAAGGATGTAAATGCATCGGAGGCGGTTCAGAGGAGATTTATTAGATTGACACCTAGAATGAGTGGACTGTCTTATGAGGAAAGGTTAGAAGTAAGCAGAAGGCCCAAGGAATCTCAATCTTTATATGAATTTTCAAAGCACTACTCAGACCAAGCGGTTAATCTTCCAATTTTTGTTAAATATCTGACTTAAATTTATTGGGAATATAAATGTAATCGTTGCAGAAGAAATGCAATGGAGAGAATTCAGTTTAGATTATAGGTTACTGAATTCATTCTACTTTTATTATCATTAATTTTACTGACTATTTAAGATACAGTTTATTGGTATTCACATTCTTTGATTTGTGTGTAGTAAAACATCTTTGATTTAAACTGTGAACCTTAGGGTTTCTTTTTTTATTAGTAAATACCCAGATTCTGAATTAAACAAAAAAAATTACTGGTCTCTACCGAGACCTAACACAAGGTCACTTTTCAGTTCCTGAAAAAGAGATCGGGAAGAAATGACAGATAGCTCATTACAAGTGTCGAAGAAATGTGATGATGTGGAGATACCGGTGTTGGACTGGGGTAAACACAGTAAGAAGTTTAACAACACCAGGTTAAAGTCCAACAGGTTTATTTGGTAGCAAAAGCCACACAAGCTTTCGGAGCTCTAAGCCCCTTCTTCAGGTGAGTGGGAATTCTGTTCACAAACAGAGCATATAAAGACACAAACTCAATTTACATGAATAATGGTTGGAATGCGAATACTTACAACTAATCAAGTCTTTAAGAAACAAAACAATGTGAGTGGAGAGAGCATCAAGACAGGCTAAAAAGATGTGTATTGTCTCCAGACAAGACAGCCAGTGAAACTCTGCAGGTCCAGTCAACTGTGGGGGTTACAAATAGTGTGACATGAACCCAATATCCTGGTTGAGGCCGTCCTCATGTGTGCGGAACTTGGCTATCAGTTTCTGCTCAGCGACTCTGCGCTGTCGTGTGTCGCGAAGGCCGCCTTGGAGAACGCTTACCCGAATATCAGAGGCCGAATGCCCGTGACCAGTGAAGTGCTCCCCAACAGGAAGAGAACAGTCTTACCTGGTGATTGTCGAGCGGTGTTCATTCATCCGTTGTCGCAGCGTCTGCATAGTTTCCCCAATGTACCATGCCTCGGGACATCCTTTCTTGCAGCGTATCAGGTAGACAACGTTGGCCGAATTGCAAGAGTATGTACCGTGTACCTGGTGGATGGTGTTCTCACGTGAGATGATGGCATCTGTGTCGATGATCCGGCACGTCTTGCAGAGGTTGCTGTGGCAGGGTTGTGTGGTGTCATGGTCACTGTTCTCCTGAAGGCTGGGTAGTTTGCTGCGGACAATGGTCCGTTTGAGGTTGTGCGGTTGTTTGAAGGCAAGAAGTGGGGGTGTGGGGATGGCCTTGGCGAGATGTTCGTCTTCATCAATGACATGTTGAAGGCTCCGGAGGAGATGCCGTAGCTTCTCCGCTCCGGGGAAGTACTGGACAACGAAGGGTACTCTGTCCACTGTGTCCCGTGTTTGTCTTCTGAGGAGGTCGGTGCGGTTTTTCGCTGTGGCGCATTGGAACTGTTGATCAATGAGTCGAGCGCCATATCCTGTTCTTATGAGGGCATCTTTCAGCGTCTGGAGGTGTCTGTTGCGATCCTCCTCATCCGAGCAGATCCTGTGTATACGGAGGACTTGTCCAGAGGGGATGGCTTCTTTAACGTGTTTAGGGTGGAATCTGGAGAAGTGGAGCATCGTGAGGTTACCCGTGGGCTTGCGGTACAGTGAGGTGCTGAGGTGACCGTCCTTAATGGAGATGCGTGTGTCCAAGAATGCAACCGATTCCGGAGAGTAGTCTATGGTGAGTCTGATGGTGGGATGGAACTTGTTGATGTCATCATATAGTTGTTTCAGTGATTGTTCACCATGAGTCCAAAGGAAGAAAATGTCATCGATGTATCTAGTGTATAGCATCGGTTGAAGGTCCCGTGCGGTGAAGAAGTCTTGTTCGAACCTGTGCATGAAGATGTTGGCATATTGAGGTGCGAATTTGGTCCCCATGGCTGTTCCGTGTGTCTGGATGAAGAACTGGTTGTTGAAGGTGAAGATATTGTGGTCCAGGATGAAGCGGATGAGATGTAAAATTGCATCTGGAAACTGGCAGTTGTTGGCGCTGAGCACTGAGGCCGTTGCAGCAATGCCATCGTCATGGGGGATGCTGGTGTAGAGTGCCGAGACATCCATTGTGACGAGGAGCACTCCTGGTTCAACTGCTCCATGCGTGCCGAGTTTCTGTAGGAAGTCCGTCGTGTCGCGACAAAAGCTGGGGGTTCTTTGTACAATGGGTTTCAGGATGCCCTCGACATAGCCGGAGAGGTTCTCGCACAGGGTCCCATTGCCCGATACGATGGGACGGCCGGGTGTGTTTGCCTTGTGTATCTTCGGGAGGCAGTAGAGATCTCCAACGCGGGGAGTACAAAGAACAAAGAACAGTACAGCACAGGAAACAGGCCCTTCGGCCCTCCAAGCTTGTGCCGCTCCTTGGTCCAACTAGACCAATCGTTTGTATCCCTCCATTCCCTGGCTGCTCATGTGACTATCCAGGTAAGTCTTAAACGATGTTAGCGTGCCTGCCTCCACCACCTTACTTGGCAGCGCATTCCAGGTCCCCACCATCCTCTGTGTAAAAAACGTCCCTCTGATGTCTGAGTTATACTTCTCCCCTCTCAGCTTGAGCCTGTGACCCCTCGTGATCGTCACCTCCGACCTGGGAAAAAGCTTCCCACTGTTCACCCTATCTATACCCTTCATAATCTTGTATACCTCTATTAGATCTCCCCTCATTCTCCGTCTTTCCAAGGAGAACAACCCCAGTCTACCCAATCTCTCCTCATAGCCAAGACCCTCCATACCAGGCAACATCCTTCTCTGCACTCTCTCCAATGCCTCCACGTCCTTCTGGTAGTGCGGCGACCAGAACTGGACACAGTACTCCAAATGTGGCCTAACCAGCGTTCTATACAGCTGCATCATCAGACTCCAGTTTTTATACTCTATACCCCGTCCTATAAAGGCAAGCATACCATATGCCTTCTTCACCACTTTCTCCACCTGTGTTGCCACCTTCAAGGATTTGTGGACTTGCACACCTAGGTCCCTCTGTGTTTCTATACTCCTGATGACTCTGCCATTTATTGTATAACTCCTCCCTACATTATTTCTTCCAAAATGCATCACTTCGCATTTATCCGGATTAAACTCCATCTGCCACCTCTCCGCCCAATTTTCCAGCCTATCTATATCCTGCTGTATTGCCCGACAATGCTCTTCGCTATCCGCAATTCCAGCCATCTTCGTGTCATCCGCAAACTTGCTGATTACACCAGTTACACCTTCTTCCAAATCATTTATATATATCACAAATAGCAGAGGTCCCAGTACAGAGCCCTGCGGAACACCACTGGTCACAGACCTCCAGCCGGAGGGATGAGAGCACGGAGGGTGTTCTGAAGGTCCGGATCAAAGGTCTTGATCAGAGTGTTGAGTTGACGGGTGTGTTCTTTGGTCGGATCTGCAGGTAACTGTCTGTAGTGTTCCTCGTTGTTGAGTTGTCGGTACACTTCTTTGCAGTAATCCGTTCTGTTCAGTATGACGATGGCCCCTCCTTTGTCTGCTGGTTTGATGACAATGTTGCGGTTGGTCTTGAGAGCGTGGATGGCGTTACGTTGTGCTTGGGTGATGTTCGGGGCTGTCTTGTGAGTGCGGCTGATGAATTTGGTGTTGACGCACCTCCTGACGGCTTGGGCATACATGTCAAGTCGAGGGCAGCGGCCTTCCGGAGGAGTCCAATTCGACTCTTTCCTCTTCGGATGCACTGCGGATCTCTCTGTCGGCTGTTCCGGTTCATTGGCTGTCTCATTGTGTTCGTTGTTGGCCACTCGGGGTTTGTGGAAGAACTCCCTCAGCCTCATTCGCCTGATGAATTCCTCTGTGTCTGCTGCGAGACTGATGGGGTCTATTTTGGTGGTGGGGCAAAAATTAAGCCCTCGGCTGAGAACTTCGATTTCATCTGGTTGAAGGGTGTAGTCGGACAAGTTGACAATGGACTTCCCTGCAGTGGTACTGTTTTCTACTGTGGTACGGGGGGAGGCTTGGTTGCTGCTGGTGGAGATGCCGAGTTTCTCAAGTTTCCTGTTCTTGGTGTGCATGTAGATGGTGTAGTTCCTTTGTCTCGTCTGCTTGGCAGAGTTTCGCAGCTGGTCTGCATCCTGAGCGCAAGTTGAGAATATGGACTCTATCTTGGTTTCCAGGCTGCGGCGTTTGCTGTAGAGTTGGTGTATGAGGTGGTTGAGGAGGGTGAGAGAGGTGCGACGGCAAAGTCTCTCAGCGTAGTCTGTGTTATAGGTTGACCTGAGTGGGTTCGTGATCCGTAGTCCTTTTGGTATCTTGTCTGCTTTCTTGCATCTTTGTAGAAACTTGATGTCTGTGTCGATATGCGCGATCTTCTTGGAGATCCTCTCCACTGTGCCACCGTGCAGCAAACTACCCAGCCTTCAGGAGAACAGTGACCATGACACCACACAACTCTGCCACAGCAACCTCTGCAAGACGTGCCGGATCATCGACACAGATGCCATCATCTCACGTGAGAACACCATCCACCAGGCACACGGTACATACTCTTGCAATTCGGCCAACGTTGTCTACCTGATACGCTGCAAGAAAGGATGTCCCGAGGCATGGTACATTGGGGAAACTATGCAGACGCTACGACAACGGATGAATGAACACCGCTCGACAATCACCAGGCAAGACTGTTCTCTTCCTGTTGGGGAGCACTTCAGCGGTCACAGGCATTCGGCCTCTGATATTCGGGTAAGCGTTCTCCAAGGCGGCCTTCGCGACACACGACAGCGCAGAGTCGCTGAGCAGAAACTGATAGCCAAGTTCCGCACACACGAGGACGGCCTCAACCGGGATATTGGGTTCATGTCACACTATTTGTAACCCCCACAGTTGACTGGACCTGCAGAGTTTCACTGGCTGTCTTGTCTGGAGACAATACACATCTTTTTAGCCTGTCTTGATGCTCTCTCCACTCACATTGTTTTGTTTCTTAAAGACTTGATTAGTTGTAAGTATTCGCATTCCAACCATTATTCATGTAAATTGAGTTTGTGTCTTTATATGCTCTGTTTGTGAACAGAATTCCCACTCACCTGAAGAAGGGGCTTAGAGCTCCGAAAGCTTGTGTGGCTTTTGCTACCAAATAAACCTGTTGGACTTTAACCTGGTGAAGAAATGTGACTCAGGTGTATTGATAATATCCTGGGAGTGCAAATGTTCCAGTGAGAACAATGAATGTAAAATGTGCAACCATTTGCTTACCTGTGCAAGAATCTTGTGAAATGGGTTTTCCTGCTAATTAAAGAAAACTAACAAGGCTTTGACTCACGCTACACTACTTCAATTTCATGATGTGATTTTGCACCCCTCAAACATTTGAAATGACTGTGTAAATTAGAGCCTGCACAAGGATTGCACGGGAATCTCTTCCAAGAGAGTTAAAGGGGCGGCACGGTGGTTAGCACTGCTGCCTCACAGCGCCAGGGACCCGGGTCAGCACGGTGGCACAGTGGTTGGCACTGCTGCCTCACAGCACCAGGAACCTGGGGCAGCATGGTGGCACAGTGGTTAGCACTGCTGCCTCACAGCGCCAGGGACCCGGGTCAGCACAGTGATACAGTGGTTAGCACTGTTGCCTCACAGCACCAGGGACCCGGGTTCAATTCCCGACGGCATGGTGGCACAGTGGTTAGCACTGCTGCTTCACAGCGCCAGGGACCCGGGTTCGATTCCCGGCAGCATGGTGGCACAGTGGTTAGCACTGCTGCCTCACAGCGTCAGAGACCCGGGGCGGCACGGTGGCACAGTGGTTAACACCGCTGCCTCACAGCACCAGGGGCCCGGATTCGATTTCTGGCTTGGGTCACTCTGTGTGTGGAGTTTGCACGTTCTCCCCGTGTCTGCGTGGATTTCCTCCGGGTGCTCCGGTTTCCTCCCACAGTCTGAAAGACGTGGTTAGGTGCATTGACCCGAACAGGCGTCGAAGTGTGGCAACTCGGGGAATTTCACAGTAACTTCATTGCACTGTTAATGTAAGCCTTACTTGTGTCTAATAAATAAACTTTAACTTAACTTTAAGATGGCGCCAGAGCGAGGCATCTTCTTGTAAGCTTTGATTTTGATTTATTATTGTCACATTAGCATAGTGAAAAGTATTGTTTCTGGCGCGCTATACAGACAAAGCATATCATACATAGAGGAGGAAATGAGAGTGCGTAGGATGTAGAGTTACAGTCAAGCTTTGCCCAACATACCTTTTAATTCTATCTTTTACTCTCGTTCTATGCTTCTAAAACTTCTTTCCAAACATTCTCTCTTTCCTCCGCACTCTCTCCTTTCCTTCTTTATGAACAGTATGCTTTGCTTGTGTAGCGCACAAGAAACAATACTTTTCACTGTATACTAATACGTGACAATAATAAATCAAATTGAGTAATAGTACTTGCACAGAATCTTTTTAAGTCCTTCTTGTAAAATGCTTTTAGCTAAAAAAAAAAAGTTGAGAGGTGACTTGATGGGAAACCATGGTGTGGGCCATCATGGACAAATGCTTTATGAGCCCAAGGTTTTGTAATTGGCTAAAAATAGCAGAAATCTAGCAGGGCACAAGAATAGACTGCCTGCATCAGGAGAACTAAAAGCTCAGCAGAATCCTAGGTCCTATTGTGGGTGGAGCTGAGACAAAATAACTGACTACCAAAGCCAGTATGTTTTTTCTTGCTTTAGTCAAGCTTGGCCGTGGGCCAAGAGTTGAGGTGATAAGAGTTGAAGCATGGGAAGTCTGACCTTCCTTGGGTGGGCAGCTGGGTACTCGACATTATTTGTAACTGGGCTGTTCAAATAGCAGTGAGATAATAATTTAGTTAAACTGACCTCCATAGGTTTTGTCATTTTTTTTTCATTCGTGGGAAGTGAGAGTCACTGGCTGGGCCAGCATTTATTGCTCATCCAAACCGCCCTGAACTGACTGCTTGCTAGGCCATGACAGAAGACATTTAAGAGTTAACCAAATTGCTATGGATCTGCAGTCACATATATTCACAGACGTTTACAGCATTGAACAAGGCTATTCGGTCGATTACGTCTATGCTGGTCAACAAAGATCTGGCTACACTAATGAAACTTGACTCACCACACAAAAACTGTGGCTACAAGAGCAGGTCGGGGCAAGGAATACTGCAGCGAATAACTCACCTCCTGACTCCCCAAAGCCTATCCACAATCTATAAGGCACAAGTCAGGAGTGAAATGGAATACTCTCCACTTGCCTGGATGGGTGAAGCTCCAGTAACACTGGCCATCCAGGACAAGCAGCCCGCTTGATTGGCATCACATCCACAAACATCCGCTCCCTCCACCATGCTCAGTAGCAGAAATGTCTATTATCTACAAGATGCACTCAGAAATTCACTATAGATCCTTAGACAGCACCTGCCAAACCTACCACTATTTCCATCTAGAAGAACAAGAGCAATAGATATATGGGAACACCACCAACTGGAAGTTCCCCTCCAAGCCACCCACCATCCTGACTTGGAAATATATCACCGTTCCTTCACAGTCACTGGGTCAAAATCCTGGAATTCCCTCCCTAACGGCATTGTGGGTCAACCCATAGCACATGGACTGCAGTGTTTCAAGAAGGCAGCTCACCACCACCTTCTCAAGAGTAATAAGTACTGGCAGCAATGCCCATATTCCACAATTGAATTTTAAAAATTCAAATTTCAGCATCTGCCTTGGTGGGGTTTGAACCTGGGTCCTTAGAGGATTAACCTTTGTCTCTGTGTTACTAGTCTTTCTTTACTCGTGTATAGAAAGTAGAAATGATTCCTTGGGCAGAGAACACGGTGATATTTGGTAGTTTGGCATTATTCCTCATAAGGAGAAGCTACAGAAGGGACCACACAGATACATTTAAGTACTGATGGGTGAAACTATGCACAGGGCACAGTTAATTTGCATAGTCATGTGGAGATTACGCTTCTACCCAGAGTATAATGTTGTTGTGCTTTGATATTACTACTCAGACATTTGCATGTATCAAATCAACTTATTAATAATTGTTTTATTCTCCTTTGGCCAAGAATGCATGCCAATTCTGGAAAGCACAAGAAGGTTTTTCATTGATGGGATACCATATATGCAGCACCTGCACCTACTCAACAGTTGCCTGCATTCCCAAATTTCACATTCCTGAGAATTGTCAAAATGCTGTGACTGTGATGTTAAGCCAGTGACTTTTCCCTGTTGCAGCATGCCAAAAGGCATGGGTTGCAATGCCTTCCTTCTCAATGAGGTCATCCTACTTTCTCTCAGCTCTAACTCAATTCAACTTAATCCAGTCAATGTGCTCCTCCCAGATTGTCTCAAGCCCCGACTTTTGATTTACAATTGTGCCATTACTCCGGCAAGATATCTCATTTTCCTTCTCCCATAAGGTATCTGGCTCCTCCATCTTTGAATTGGCCCATAGTGAATTAAACAAAATCAATAACGACTATCACTTCGAATCATTTCAGAATTTAAGAACGAAGGGGGTTAAAGGATTAGTTAACTTTGACATTCCCAATTACAACTACTACTACTTGAGTTCTCTGTTGACACACAGCCCACTTCGCCAGGGGTGTGGCAAAGAGGCAGGTCCCAGATCAACATCAGATGGACCGGGGATTGAATCCCATGCTGTTGCACTAATCTGATCCACACTTGCTATCTGACCAATTGAGGCAACCAAACCCCTCCCC
The DNA here is from genome assembly GCF_964213995.1 of Mustelus asterias. Lineage (NCBI taxonomy): Eukaryota > Metazoa > Chordata > Chondrichthyes > Carcharhiniformes > Triakidae > Mustelus > Mustelus asterias. The sequence continues at coordinate 81,678,132 of NC_135821.1, forward strand.
AAGGATTCCAAGTTGCTGCGACATCGTGCACTTTTACTAGAGCTATGGCCAGTGATGGTAAAGACGCCTTTCAAGCGGGAGGGATTAGTGGGTGGGATATGGGGATAGGGCCTGGGTGGGATTGTGGTCGGTGCAGACTCGATGGGCTGAAGGGCCTCTTTCTGCACTGTAGGGTATCTATCTATCTATCATAAGCACCTGGCTGACTAGGCTTATGTTGAAAGGATTTACACGTTGATACATAACCTGTTTGGCTGAAACCTGTATGAACACACGCTCCTTGAGCATCAAGTCCTGGCGAGCAACTTGAACTCACAGCTTCGGGCTCAGAGGCAGGGATGCTACCCACTGCACCACAAGACCTCTTCACCCCAATTACTCTGGTGTGGAGATGCTAGCGTTGGACTGGGGTGGGCACAGTAAGAAGTTTCAGAACACCAGGTTAAAGTCCAACAGGTTTATTTGGAATCACGAGCTTTCGGAGCGCTGCTGCTTCATCAGATCAGTTAAGGTTGGTTGACTAACACAGCGTATATAGACAAGGACACAATTGCAAAATAATTACAGATTGGAATGTGAAGAATGGTTGGAAGGTGAGTGTTTCGAGGTAATCAAGTCTCTACAGGTACAATCAGTGAGTGGAGAAAGGGATAATCACAGGTTAAAGAGGTGTGAATTGTCTCAAGCCAGAACAGTTGGTAGCATTTTGCAAACCCAGGCCAAATGGTGGGGGTTACAGGTAGTGTGACATGAACCTAAGATCCCAATTGAGGCCGTCCTCATGTGTGCGGAACTTGGCTATCAGTTTCTGCTTGCCAATTCTGCTTTATCGTGTGTCTTGAAGGACGCCTTGGAGAACGCTTACCCAAAGATCGGAGGCTGAATGCCCTTGAGTGCTGAAGTGTTCCCCGACGGGAAGGGAATACTCCTGCCTGGCGATTGTTGGGCGGTGTCCATTCATCCGTTGTCGTAGTGTTTGCATGGCCTCACCGATGTACCACACCTCGGGACATCCTTTCCTGCAACGTATGAGATAGACAACGTTGGCCAAGTCGCACAAGAATGTACTGTGTATCTGTTGGGTGGTGTTCTCATGTGTGATGGTGGTATCCATGTTGATGATCCAGCATGTCTTGCAGAGATCGCTGTGGCAGGATTGTGTGGTATCGTGGTCGTTGTTCTCCTGAAGACTGGGTAGTTTGCTGCTGACAATGGTCTGTTTGAGTTTTGGGAGTTGTTGGAAGGCAAGTAGTGGGGGTGTGGGGATGGCCTTGGTGAGATGTTCGTCTTCATCGATGACATATTGAAGGCTCTGAAGGAAATGTCGCAGTTTCTCCGCTCCGGACGAAGGGTATTCTGTCAGTCATGTCCCGTGTTTGTCTTCTGAGAAGGTCGGTGTGGTATTTTGCTGTGGCGCATCAGAACTGTCAATCATTGAGTTGAGTGCCATATCATGCTCTTACGAGGGTGTCTTTCAGCTTCAGTAGGTGTCAAAGAACAAAGAACAATACAGCACAGGAACAGGCCCTTCGGCCTTCCAAGACCGCGCCGTTCCCTGGTCCAAACTTAACCATTCTTTTGTATCCCTCCATTCCAACTCCGTTCATGTGGCTATCTAGATAAGTCTTAAACGTTCCCAGTGTGTCTGCCTCCACCACCTTGCCTGGCAGCGCATTCCAGGCCCCCACCACCCTCTGTGTAAAATACGTCCTTCTGATATCCGTGTTAAACCTCCCCCCCCCTCACCTTGAACCTATGACCCCTCGTGAACGTCACCACCAACCTGGGAAAAAGCTTCCCACCGTTCACCCTATCTATGCCTTTCATAATTTTATATACCTTCATTAGGTCACCCCTCATCCTCCGTCTTTCCAGTGAGAACCCCAGTTTACCCAATCTCTCCTCATAACTAAGCCCTTCCATACCAGACAACATCCTGGTAAACCTCCTCTGCACTCTCTCTAAAGCCTCCACGTCCTTCTGGTAGTGTGGCGACCAGAACTGGGCGCAGTATTCCAAATGCGGCCGAACCAACGTTCTATACAACCGCAACATCAGACCCCAACTTTTATACTCTATGCCCCGTCCTATAAAGGCAAGCATGCCATATGCCTTCTTCACTACCTTCTCCACCTGTGCCGTCACCTTCAAGGATCTGTGGACTTGCACACCCAGGTCCCTCTGCGTATCTACACCCTTTATGGTTCTGCCATTTATCGTATAGCTCCCCCCTACGTTAGTTCTACCAAAATGCATCACTTCGCATTTATCTGGATTGAACTCCATCTGCCATTTCTTTGCCCAAATTTCTAGCCTATCTATATCCTTCTGTAGCCGCTGACAATGTTCCTCACTATCTGCAAGTCCAGCCATTTTCGTGTAGTCCACAAACTTACTGATGACCCCAGTGATACCTTCTTCCAGATCGTTTACATAAATCACAAACAGCAGAGGTCCCAATACAGAGCCCTGCGGAACACCACTAGCCTTCAACATGTCATTGATGAAGACGAACATCTCGCCAAGGCCATCCCCACACCCCCACTTCTTGCCTTCAAACAACCACGCAACCTCAAACAGACCATTGTCCGCAGCAAACTACCCAGCTTTTCGGAGAACAGTGACCACGACACCACACAACCCTGCCACAGCAACCTCTGCAAGACGTGCCGGATCATCAACACGGATGCCATCATCTCACGTGAGAACACCATTTACCAGGTACATGGTACCTACTCTTGCAACTCGGCCAACGTTGTCTACCTGATACGCTGCAGGAAAGGATGTCCCGAGGCATGGTACATTGGGGAAACCATGCAGACGCTACGACAACGGATGAATGAACACCGCTCGACAATCACCAGGCAAGACTGTTCTCTTCCTGTGGGGGAGCACTTCAGCAGTCACGGGCATTCAGCCGTGGATCTTCAGGTAAGCGTTCTCCAAGGCGGCCTTCATGACACACGACAGCGCAGAGTCGCTGAGCAGAAACTGATAGCCATGTTCCGCACACATGAGGACGGCCTAAACCGGGATGTTGGATTTATGTCACATTATCAGTAACCCCCACAGCTTGCCCCCTGGACTTGCAGAATCTCACTAGCTGTTCTGTCTGGAGACAATGCACATCTCTTTAACCTGTGTTGAATGCTCCCTCCACCCACATTGTCTGTACCTTTAAGACCTGGCTGGCTGTAGGGATTCGCATTCTAATTAGTATTCTGTAACTTGATTTCTGTTTCTGTGCACTGTTTGAGAGCACATTTCCACTCCACCTGACGAAGGAGCAGCGCTCCGAAAGCTTATGGTATTTGCTACCAAATAAACCTGGTGTTGTGAGACTTCTTACTGTGAACACCACTAGTCACAGGCATCCAGCCGGAAAAAGACCCTTCCACTACCACCCTCTGTCTTCTGTGACCAAGCCAGTTCTCCACCCATCTAGCCACCTCCCCCTTTATCCCATGAGATCCAACCTTTTGCACCAACCTACCATGAGGTACTTTGTCAAACGCTTTACTAAAGTCCATACAGACGACATCCACGGCCCTTCCCTCGTCAACCATTCTACTCACTTCTTCAAAAAACTCCACCAGGTTAGTGAGGCATGACCTCCCTTTCACAAAACCATGCTGACTATCGTTAATGAGTTTATTCCTTTCTAAATGCGCATACATCCTATCTCTAAGAATCCTCTCCAACAACTCCCGACCACGGACATAAAGCTCACCGGCCTATAATTTCCCAGGTTATCCTTCCTACCCTTCTTAAATAACGGGACCACATTAGCTATCCTCCAATCCTCTGGGACCTCACCTGTGTCCAGTGACGAGACAAAGATTTGCGTCAGAGGCCCAGCGATTTCATCTCTCGTCTCCCTGAGCAGCCTGGGATAGATTCCATCAGGCCCTGGTGTCTGTTGCGTTTCTCCTCATCCGAGCAGATCCAATGAATACGGAGGGCTTGTCCATAAGGGATGGTTTCTTTAATGTGTTTAGGGTGGAAGCTGGAGAAATGAAGCATCGTGAGGTTATCCCTGGGCTTGGGATAAGAGTGCAGTGCTGAGGTGATCATCCTTGATGGAGGTGTCCCCCCCCCCCCCAAGGTAGCAACCAATTCTGGAGAGTAGTCCATGGTGAGTCTGATGGTGGGATGGAACTTGTTGATGTCATTGTGTAGTCGTTTCAATGATTCTTCGCCGTGAGTTCAAAGGAAAAAAATTATCGTCGATGTATCTGGTGTACAACGTCGGTTGAAGCCCCTGTGCGATGAAGAGGTATTGCTCAAACTCGTGCATGAAGATGTTGGCATATTGAGGTGTGAATTTGGTCCCAACGGCTGTTCCAGGTGTAAAATTGGAGATTGGCAGTTGTCGGTGTTGAGTATTGAGGCTGTTGCAGTAATGCCGCCGTCGTGGACGACCAGCGATGAGACACCACCAAGCAGACGAAACAACGGAACTATGCCACCTACATGTACACCAAGAACAGGAAACTTGAGAAACTCAATCACCACCAGCAGCAACCAAGCCTCCCCCGGAACTTCCTGGTTCACCTGGTCCATAGATGCTGAGTTTCTATAAGATGTCTGTAGTGTTGCGACAGAAGCTGGGAGTTCTTTGTACGATGGGTTTCAGGATGCCCTCGATGGAGCCAGACAGGTTCTCAAACAGGATCCCGTTGCCTGATACGATGGGACGGCCGGGTGCGTTGGCCTTGTGCATCTTCAGAAGGCAGTAGAGATCCCCAATGCGGGGAGCACGTGGAATGAGAGCATGCAGGGTGCTCTGAAGGTCTGGATCAAAGCTCTTGATCAGACTGTTGAGTTGGCGGATGTGTTCTTTGTTCAGATCTGTGGGTATCTGTTTGCAGTGTTGTTCAGTTTTAAGAGCAATGCCTTGGCCAAAGTCTGTCTAGTTTGAATTCCTGATGTGGAGATGCCGGCGTTGGACTGGGGTAAACACAGTAATTTCTCTCGTCTGAAGAAGGGGCTTGGAGCTCCGAAAGCTTGTGTGGCTTTTGCTACCAAATAAACCTGTTGGACTTTAACCTGGTGTTGTTAAACTTCTTACTGTAGTTTGAATTCAGCAAAGCTTGGCAGTTAACCTTCAATCTTCAGTACCTACAGCTCAGGGACTGCAGCTAATCAAGAAGGCAGCTCACCAGCTTCTGAAGGCAACTAGGGATGGGCAATAAATGGTGACCTAGCCAGTGACACTCACATCCCGCAAATTAATAAAAGTAATTGGTGCATTTGCCATGGTAACATCACTAACAGAATTCACTTGCCAACCAATCAGCACTTTCCTTTCATGAACTATAAATTGTTGTCCCCTTTACATTTGGTATTCTTGGGAATTGTTCTGATGAGTACAAGATGAAAAGCTTTGACAGCGTATCTTTTTTCAGCCAAAACCAAGTTCTGTACTACTAAATAATTATTTTAATACAGATAAACTGAGCCATAATAAATTGTTTGCTACGATCACAAGAGATCGTATGCACTGCCTCCAAGAGGAAAGTGGACGATTTAGACTTGAGTACTTCACAAAGAGGGTAACAATTGTGCAAAATGACAAGGAGGCAGAGGAATCATTAGAAAATTCAGAATCAGAAAAGCAGGTACATGTACATTTAGAAGAAAATTACCACAAAAACAGCATTAAACCTTGTACCTGGCTAGTCAGACTGTATAATCTTAGACCTAGAACAAAGAACACAGAAAGTTACAGCGCAGGAACAGGCCCTTCGGCCCTCCAAGCCTGCACTGACCATGCTGCCTGACTGAACTAAAACCCCTTGCCCTACCAGGGACCATATCCCTCTATTCCCATCCTATTCATGTATTTGTCCAGACACCCCTTAAAACTCACTATCGTATCTGCTTCCACTACCTCCCCCGGCAGCAAGTTCCAGGCATCCACCACCCTCAGTGTAAAAAAATTTGCCTCGGACATCTCCTTTAAACCTTGTCCCTCGCACCTTAAACCTATGCCCCCCAGTAATTGACTCTTCCACTGTGGGAACAAGTTTCTGACTATCCACTTTGTCTATGCCCCTAATCATGTTTTTAGCACATTCTCTTGTAGACTTCTATCAGGTCGCCTCTCAACCTCCGTCGTTCCAGTGAGAACAAACAAAGTTTCTCCAACCTCTCCTCGTAGCTAATGCCCTCCATACCAGGCAACATCCTGGAAAATCTTTTCTGTACCCTCTCCAAAGCCTCCACATCCTTCTGGTAGTGTGGCGACCAGAATTGAACACTATATTCCAAGTGTGGCCTAACTAAGATTCTATAAAGCTGCAACATGACTTGCCAATTTTTAAACTCAATGCCCCGGTCGATGAAGACAAGAATGCCGCATGCCTTCTTGACTACCTTCTCCACCTGCGTTGCCACTTTTAGTGACGTGTATACCTCTACACCCAGATCCCTCTGCCTATCAATACTCCTAAGTGTTCTGCCATTTATTGTATATTTCCCATCGGTATTAGACCTTCCAAAATGCATTTGTTCCGATTGAACTCCATCTGTCATCTATCCACCCAAGTCTCCAATCTGATGTTCTTTGGGTAACAGTCATGTAATACAAAGAACAAAGAACAATACAGCACAGGAACAGGCCCTTCGGCCCTCCAAGCCCACGACGCTCCCTGGTCCAAATTAGATCATTCTTTTGTATCCCTCCATTCCCACTCCGTTCATGTGGCTATCTAGATAAGTCTTAAACGTTCCCAGTGTGCCCGCCTCCACCACTTTGCCTGGCAGCGCATTCCAGGCCCCCACCACCCCCTCTGTAAAATATGTCCTTCTGATATCCGTGTTAAACCTCCCCCCCCCCTCACCTTGAACCTATGACCCCTCGTGAACGTCACCACCAACCTGGGAAAAAGCTTCCCACCGTTCACCCTATCTATGCCTTTCATAATTTTATACACCTCTATTAGGTCTCCCCTCATCCTCAGTCTTTCCAGTGAGAACAACCCCAGTTTACCCAATCTCTCCTCATAACTAAGCCCTTCCATACCAGGCAACATCCTGGTAAACCTCCTCTGTACTCTCTCTAATGCCTCCACGTCCTTCTGGTAGTGTGGCGACCAGAACTGGACGCAGTATTCCAAATGCGGCCGAACCAACGTTCTATACAACCGCAACATCAGACCCCAACTTTTATACTCTATGCCCCGTCCTATAAAGGCAAGCATGCCATATGCCTTCTTCACACCTTCTCCACCTGTGACGTCACCTTCAAGGATCTGTGGACTTGCACACCCAGGTCCCTCTGCGTATCTACACCCTTTATGGTTCTGCCATTTATCGTATAGCTCCCCCCAACATTAGCTCGACCAAAATGCATCACTTCGCATTTATCTGGATTGAACTCCATCTGCCATTTCTTTGCCCAAATTTCCAGCCAATCTATATCCATCTGTAGCCTCTGACAATGTTCCTCACTATCTGCAAGTCCAGCCATTTTCGTGTCGTCCGCAAACTTACTGATCACCCCAGTTACACCTTCTTCCAGATCGTTTATATAAATCACAAACAGCAGAGGTCCCAATACAGAGCCCTGCGGAACACCACTAGTCACAGGCCTCCAGCCGGAAAAAGACCCTTCCACTACCACCCTCTGTCTTCTGTGACCAAGCCAGTTCTCCACCCATCTAGCCACCTCCCCCTTTATCCCATGAAATCCAACCTTTTTCACCAGCCTACCATGAGGTACTTTGTCAAATGCTTTACTAAAGTCCATATAGACGGCATCCACGGCCCTTCCCTCGTCAACCATTCTAGTCACTTCTTCAAAAAACTCCACCAGGTTAGTGAGGCATGACCTCCCTCACACAAAACCATGCTGACTATCGTGAATGAGTTTATTCCTTTCTAAATGCGCATACATCCCAACTCTAAGAATCCTCTCCAACAACTTCCCTACCACGGACGTCAAGCTCACCGGCCTATAATTACCCGAGTTATCCTTCTTAAATAACAGGACCACATTAGCTATCCTCCAATCCTCTGGGACCTCACCTGTGTTCAGTGACGAGACAAAGATTTGTGTCAGAGGCCCAGCGATTTCATCTCTCGTCTCCCTGAGCAGCCTTGGAAAGATTCCATCAGGCCCTGGGGATTTGTCAGTCTATATATTCTCTAAAAAACCTAACACTTCCTCCCTTGTAATGGAGATTTTCTCTAACGGTTCAACACTCCCCTCCGAGACACTCCCAGTCAATACATCCCTCTCCTTTGTGAATACCGATGCAAAGTATTCATTTAGGATCTCCCCTACTTCTTTGGGCTCTAAGCATAATTCCCCACTGTTGTCCCTGAGAGGTCCGATTTTTTCCCTGACAACCCTTTTGTTCTGAACGTATGAATAAAATGCCTTGGGATTCTCCTTAATCCTGTCTGCCAAGGACATTTCGTGACCCCTTTTTGCCCTTCTAATTCCTCGTTTGAGTTATTTCCTACTTTCTTTGTATTCTTCCAGAGCTCCCTCCGTTTTTAGCTGCCTGGACCTAACGTACGCCTCTCTTTTCCTTTTGACCAGTCCCTCAATTTCCCTGGTTATCCACGGTTCTCGAATCCTACCCTTCCTATCCTTTTTTACAGGCACATGCCCGTCCTGCACCCCGAACAACTGTTCCTTAAAAGACTCCCACATGCCAGATGCGGATTTACCCTCAAACAGCCTCTCCCAATCAACAGCTGCCAATTTCTGCCTAATCCCACTAAAGTTAGCCTTCCCTCAATTCAACACCTTACCCTTGGGACACCACTCATCCTTTTTCATCGCTATCCTAAAGCTAACAGAATTGTGGTCACGGTTTGCCACATGTTCCCCTATCGAAACTTTGAAGACCTGACCGGCTCATTCCCCAGTACTAGGTCCAGTATAGCCCCCTCTCTAGTCGGGCTATCTACATATTGTTCCAAAGAACCTTCCTGTGTACATTTTACAAATTCCTCCCAATTCAGAGTCCCAGCTCTAAGCGATTTCCAGTCTGTACCAGGGAAATTGAAGTCTCCCACTACAACAACCCTATTTTTCCTGCACCTATCCAGTATCTCCTGACATATCTGTTCTTCCACTTCCCTTGGGCTATTGGGGGGCCTGTAGTATACTCCCAACATAGTGACTGCGCCCTTCCTGTTTCTGAGCTCCACCCACAGTGACTCGTTACACGACCCCTCTGAATTGTCCTCCCTCTGCACCGCTGTAATATGTTCTCTAACTAATACTGCTACTCCCCCACCTCTTTTGGCCCCTCCTCTGTCTCGCCTAAAACACTTGTACCCCGGAATATTCAGCTGCCAGTCCTGTCCCTCTCTCAACCAAGTCTCTGTCACTGCAACCACATCCAAATTTCTCGTAAGCATTAATGCCCTACGTTCGTCTGTCTTACCTGCTACGCTCCTTGCATTGAAGTAGAGGCACTCCAGACCTCCAGGCCCAGTGAGGTCATCCTCCCCCAGAGTGCTCTTCTTCTTTGCCAGCCTTGTCCTGGCCCGAAGCTCGTCCCCAGCCTCTACACTTGTAGACTAATTTTTTGATCCCCACCCCCCCTGCCATATTAGTTTAAACCCACCCGAACTGCACTAGCAAAACTCCCAGCCAGGATATTCGTGCCCTTCCAATTTAGTTGTGACTCGTCCTTCTTGTACAGGTGCCATCCTCTCTTGAAAACTTCCCAATAATCCAGGAAAATGAAGCCCTCCCTCCTGGACCAGTCCTCTAGCCAAGCGTTCAATTGTACTAACTCCCTATTCCTAGCCTCACTGGCACGAGGCATTGGGAGCAGCCCAGATATTGCCACCCTGGAGGCCCTACTTTTTAGCCTATTTCCCAACTCCCTGAATTGCTCTCGTAGGATCCCCCTGCTCTTCCTATCTACGTCATTTGTACCAATGTGTACAACGACATCCGTTTCTTTATCTTCCCCTTTTAATATGCCTCCTATCCGCTTGGAGACATCCAGTACCCGAGCACCAGGTAGGCAGACTACCATCCTGGAGTCCCGTTCGCACCCACAGAATCACCTGTCCGTGCCTCTAACCGATGCATCCCCCACCACTATTGCTCTCCTAATTCCTCTCTTTCCTTTCCGGGCCACAGAGCCTGACTCTGTGTCAGTGACCTGGTCACTGTGGCTTACCCCTGGAGAGTCATCCTCCTCCACACTATCCAAAACAATATACTTGTTTTGGAGGGGGACAACCACAGGTGACCCCTCCACTAATTGCTCACTAAGAGCCGAGCCCTTCCTGCTATGAGAGACAATCACTGGGATACTCTCTCGTACGTTACCCTTCTGACCTTTACTCCTCCTAACTGTGACCCACGTGTCTTCCTCCCGAGGCCCTGGTGTAACTACTTGCCTATAACTCATGTCTATTAGTCTCTCATTCTCCCTGACTAGACGAAGGTCAGCAATCTGCAGCTCCAGTTCCATGACGCGGTCCCTCAGGAGCTGCAGTTCCACGCACCTGGCGCAAATGTGGTCTTCCGGGAGGCTAGGTGTTTCCAGGAACTCCCACATCCCACACTGAAAGCAACAAACTGGTCTATCACTCATAGTTACCCTTTTCCTTTATAGGTTTGGATAAAAATAACTTACCCTGCTTCGCCCTTTCCACCTAAGCCCTGTGAGCCGAAGCCCTTACAGTTCACACTCTGCTTCCCCACTCACTCTGCTGTCCGCTCCCGACGCTGCCCGCTGTATACTGCGGCCTCCCTTTTATACTTCGCTCGCTTAAATAAAAAAAAACTACTAAAATGTCCGCCCACGTGACCCCGCGCCCGGTCGACTTCCGGTTTAGCACAATATTTAGCACAATGGCAGATGTCTGGTTTGACCCTATTGCGCAAAGGTTCTGATATCATCCACATCAGGAAAGAAAAATCTCTGACCCAGTTCCATATCTTCTATTCCAGGAGAAGAACCAGGCATATCGAAAAACGATGTGCAAAGTTGATGAAGCTACACACAGGATTACATCCATGTTATAGGGCATAGACCCTTGTCCTCACTGCAGAACCTGGATAATGAGTATGAAAGGGTCAATCAAACCAGGATGAAGTACGATGGGACCACTTGTGTCCTGGGCTTCTTCAGTTACCCTGAAGGCCTGTTAGGAACCCTAGAAGTACTGAGCAGGTGGGGCTCTGGCAAACAAGACCTCAGTCGCAAAACAGGCCATTTGGAATATCTCAATGGCTGTTCCAGCTAATGAAGGCCATAGCAGAATTAAACTTCCAAAACAATTTGGTGTCCTTGCCATTGGTTCGAGGTTTCGTTCCATCAAGACACACGTGGAAGGTGGTCTGCAATGGTTTCTCCTCACTGAAAGATTTCATGCACAAGTATTTTTCTTTCCTAGCACAACTCCCAAACCCTTCAGCGATCAAGAAATGACAATGGAAGCATGATTATGTTGCTTGGAAGGGGTAGACAGAAAAGTAGAGTTGAGGCTACAATCAGATTAACCATATTTTTATCAAATGGCGGAGGAAGCTCGAGGAGTCGACTGACCTACTCCTGGTCCTAATTCAAATGTTTGTATATATGTTTGTACACAACAGAAGTAGCATGCTATAGACAGAACTAAACAGCCCCACAAGCAACAGATTAGGTCAAAGTTCTCCAGTCCTGCCACATATTGTGAATAGTGGTGGACAATTAAACAAAGTAGGCAAAAATGCCATGAACATCCCCATTCCCAATGATGGTGAAGCCCAGCAAGAGTGAAAAAGACAAGACTGAAGTATTTACTGCCAACTTCAACAACAAATGTTAAATGGATGATCCCATCTCAGCCTTTCCCTGAGGTTACAGATATCAGTTTTCAGCTAATTGCATCACTTCATTTGGTATCAAGAAATTGCTGAGGGCACTGGGCACAGCAAGCAAAGCAACAGGCTACAACAACATTCCAGGTGTAATGTTAAAGCCTTGTACTCCAGAAGAAGCCTTGCTGCTAGCCAACCTGTACGAGTACAGTTTCAACAGGCTTGGTCTCCTTATCTATGAAAGGACATACTTACCATAGAGAGAGTGTAGCAAGTTTGCCATACTGATTCCTAGGATTAAAAGGGATTGATAAAGTAAATGTAGACCAAATGTTTCCTCTTATGGGGCAATTTAAAACAACAGGTCACAGGTATAGGTTGCGAGGTGGTAGATTTAAAACTGAGATGAGGAGGAACTACTTCTCGCAGAGGGTGGTGAATTTGAGGATCTCACTGCCCCATAGTGCGGTGGAGTCGGAATTGTTGAATGGTTTCAAGAGAGAGATAGATATATTTCTAATGAAAAAAGTGACAGAGGGATATTGGGAACAGATGGGGAGTTGGATTTGAGATTAGGGAGAGATCAGCCATGATCTGATTGAATGGTGGAGCAGGCTTGAGGGCTGAATTTGCCTACTTCTGCTCCTAATTCCTATGTTCCTATGGGATGCGGTTGTATGAGGACAGATTGTGTAGACTGGGCCTATATTCATTGGAATCTAGAAAAATGAGAGGGGATCTAATTGAAACATATAAAAATCCTGACAGGATTGGATAGACTGGATGCAGGAATCCTGTTTCATCTATCAAGGGAATCTACAATGGGGGAAATCACAGTTTCAGGAAAAGGGGTACTTAGATAAGAAGAAAATTCTTCACTCAGAGGGTGGTGAACCTGTGGAATTCCCTACCACAGAAAGCTGTGGAGACCAAGTAAATGAATAATGGTGAAGCAGGCTCAAAGGGTCGAATGGCCTACTCCTGCTAGGATTTTTTTATGCTTCTAACATCGATGTTTACCAATAGGCTAGGGTCTTACACAGCATAAAAAGGAAGGTGGTTGCTGGAGGGCAATCATCTCAACCCCAGAACATCCCTGCTGGTGTTTCTCAGTGTAGTGTCTTAGGCCCAATCACTTTCAGCTGCTTTAATGTCCTTCCTTTCATCATAAAGTCTAAAGTGGAGATGCTTGTTGATGATTGCAGTGTTCATTTGCAACTCCTCAGATGATGAAGCCTCAATGTCTGTATGAAGAAAGATGTGGGCATCATCAGGTTTGGACTTACAAGTGGTAAATAAAAAATGAGCTACACTAGTGGCAAGCAATGACCATCTCTGAACAAGAGCCTATCCGCCTCCAGCTAGTATCCAACAGCATTAACACCCTGGAGATTGAAGGGAAAGGGTTAATGTTTTTTTTGTACTCAATGTATTTTGTGCCTAAAAGGTTGAACTTTGTACCTGGAATGTATCATAAACATAGCCCTTCCTTATGGCTAGCCTCCCCTTTGTTTATATTGCTCCTGGTAGTAGTATAAGCCATTTGTTCATGTCTTTCATCTTTTACTTTTAGTAGTATAAGCCATTTGTTCATGGTTCCCTCCCTTGTTTATATCATTCTGATAAAACAAACAGTTAAATATAGATGTTAGGGGGTAAGTCTTTCTTTCTCGTAGGCTTGTGTATGATTTAAACAAAGGAAGCAAATGGTAGAGTGCGAGAATGGCCGTTTGAAGGAGGACTCCCACTGGGACAGCTGCACTTGTACTCAGTCACCTCAAAGGAAAAGCTGCGGGAAGAGCAGGGGACCAGAGGTGGCACCTTGGCTTCGACTACCAGGAGAATTGTGCTTTATGACCCAAGGATACCAGATAGTCTCTAACCATGATCCAGAGACTATCAGAAGCTGTTAAAGGAACTATAATTTATGATCAAGGACTGTTAACTGGGCTTTGCTTTATGGCTTGTATTGGGAACCCTGATATATAAATATCCACGCTTCTTGTGTTCAGAGAGAACTTTGGCTTCCGCTTTCAAGGGGTCAAGTTCTCCCATAAGCTTGTGAGAATAAAGCCTGACTGTATTTTGACTCATACCAGCCTCAAGAAGTATATTTTCCGACTTCATTTTGGTGCCGAAAGCCGGGAGACCCCCGGATCTGTTTGCAGGACTCTGTTTGCGGGCCCCGGTTGAATGGCCACAACCTGTGTACTGGAATAGAGTTCTGAACCTAATAGGGTGAGTCAAACTACAGTGGGCTGATCATGTGTGGTGCGAGTGTGTGAGAGTGAAAGACATCTGAGCTGAACACATACGGACAAGGAGGCATTTGTCTGTTATGGATTCTCAAGTGAGTGTAAAGACTGGAGAAAAGTTGCCTGAGGTGTGATGTTCAGACGTGAGTGAGAAAGAAAGAAACTGTCTGTGTGCGAGAGAGACTGTCTAAGTGATCTCCGAAGTAGAAGTAAGCTTAATAGTGCAAGCTTAATAGTGTAAGCGGTGGTACGGAGGGATTTGATCACCCCTGACAGGTAACACCAGACTCTGATAAGAGCGACCTAGGAGTGGGAGAGCGAGAAGGGAGAATAGAAGGCTCCAAGTGGTGAGTATAAAACTTATCTGTATTATGGTGGGATCACAAGCACAAAGACAGTGGGGACTTCCGGAATCCCTGATAAATGAGTGTATGACTGAGAGGAACAAATTCATTAAACAGATGAGAAAAGGGGGGTGGAACTTATCCTGCCCTCTGGGCCAACAGCATAAGTGGTTGGATAAAGAAAAGAGAAACATGACAAAGGAAATAGGAGTATTGTTAATACATCAGTTAGCTGGACTAATTGAGCAAGTCGTCACCTCTACTCAGAAGTGGAGTGAGGATAAAGAAAGGATTAGGGAGTTAGAATGCAGAGTAAGGGAACTGGAGAAACAAAACCAAGTATTAGAAGAAAAGCAATGGAGAGGGGAAACCATTCCTCTACCTCCTTATGAGTCCACACAACAGGGACTAAACGCTCTTCCAGAGGAATGGGAAGCCCTAGAACACAACTTAGTGCTAGTAACCCAAGGGGGAACAGATGCACAGCCAAAAGTAAATTATGAACCATTCATCTCAGGTGAGAGGCAGCAGATAATGGCTTCCCTGGGTAAATTACAACCTAGAAGCGCAAACACTAAATTCTGGGAAGAATTAGACACAACCTGGGTAGGATGCCTATTACACCTGAGAGACGTACACCAGCTGGTCAGGGCAGCCTGTCCAGCGGATAAGTGGAGACAGGGAGCAGGTGGACCCGCCGCTCCTCCAGCACAGGATTATAGTGGGGGGCAGTGGACACATGTAGTCGCCCTAACATCAGAGATAGATGCCCAACAGACACCCTTCACACAATTTAAGGTAGAAATTCTGAGAGTATTAGGGAATGCTCCCACTAACTGGAGCAGATTGACCACAACGAAACAGCTAAAAGGAGCTTCTGAATGTGGGGGATGGTTGTCCCAGGTACATCAGGAGTGCTCTGGACAAGGAAACCCAGTTCGAGGGGATTGAGCGTTCATCCAGGCTTTTAAGGATGAATTCTTTAGTGTTCACCAAAAAATCCTTAAAATGGGAATTCTCAGTACCCCGAACTATGATGAGTTGGTAGAATGGGCTAATGGCATACCTGGAGGTGGATAGGAGAGATCTTAGTTTTTGTATTTCAGTGTGTTTGTGTGATCTGGTTTCTAGTCGAATGTAGGTGGTTGTTGTTGTATTAAATTGAGAGCAGGAATTGTTGAAGCCTTTGTTTGTTCTCGTGGAGTGTTTATTGCGGATAATAAATGACCTTAGTTTAGCCTCAGGAGAACTGGGAAGGTGTTAAGACTGTTAAAGATTAAAGTGATAAGATTTCTTGCATTTACTTCTGTTTTGAGTTTTAATTACAGTTTGGAAGAAAGAAGAATAAAAGTGACTGTCTTAATCCAAGCTCTGTATTCTTTTAAATGTTTTACTTACATCTCAGTTTAAGATGTTAAGTTTGAATGAGTGTTGGAAGCTTCCATGTGTGTCTGTGTGTGTTTAACACAGTTGTTTGTTTTGATGTGATTTTACAACAGTGGGTTTGATAGAGTTTAAATAAAATTAGAAGATAAATTGAAGTTTCAAAATCAAAGTACATAATTTGAAGTTGGAAATAGCCAATTTGAATTTTGAATAAACCTGTGTTTGAATTTGTTAAGAAAGGATTTAAACCTGGGAGGGAACCATGTGCTCTCTCCTTTGTCTTAGAGTGAAGATTATGAGAGAGTTAGTTGAGAAATTGGGAGAAGAAATTAAGTAATTTTATGGAAAAGTAGATAAGCAAGAACAAAAGAATGAGGTAAATGTACTGTCTATGAGTCAGTTTAAAATATTTTAAGTGAAATGAATTGTAATTCTGCTTATTTCACGTTCCAGCAGGAGATTAATCAATTGAATCTTAGTTGCCAATGCAAATTGTCCTTACAAATGTCTGATAGTTTAATATTCTGTAACCTGGTTAAAATTATGTACTGCCATTGGAATTTTATGTGCTATCTATTGTTCAAAGTTTGCCAAATATTGAGCATTGTCAAGTTTAAAATCTAGCCAGTTAAAATCAAACCAAAATGTTTCTGATTAATTAACTAGTGTGTATTGTACCGACTTTGGTTTTGATTTGGCGCCTGTTGTTTTCCTCGAGTGCGGGGGGGGGTTTAGAACATAGAACATAGAAAGCCACAGCACAAACAGGCCCTTCGGCCCACAAGTTGCGCCGATCACATCCCCACCTCTAGGCCTATCTATAGCCCTCAATCCCATTAAATCCCATGTACTCATCCAGAAGTCTCTTAAAAGACCCCAACGAGTTTGCCTCCACCACCACCGACGTCAGCCGATTCCACTCACCCACCACCCTCTGAGTGAAAAACTTACCCCTGACATCCCCCCTGTACCTACCCCCCAGCACCTTAAACCTGTGTCCTCTCGTAGCAACCATTTCAGCCCTTGGAAATAGCCTCTGAGAGTCCACCCTATCCAGACCCCTCAACATCTTGTAAACCTCTATCAGGTCACCTCTCATCCTTCGTCTCTCCAGGGAGAAGAGACCAAGCTCCCTCAACCTATCCTCATAAGGCATGCCCCCCAATCCAGGCAACATCCTTGTAAATCTCCTCTGCACCCTTTCAATGGCTTCAACATCTTTCCTGTAATGAGGTGACCAGAACTGCGCGCAGTACTCCAAGTGGGGTCTAACCAGGGTCCTATAAAGCTGCAGCATTATCTCCCGACTCCTAAACTCAATCCCTCGATTAATGAAGGCTAGTACGCCATACGCCTTCTTGACCGCATCCTCCACCTGCGAGGCCGATTTAAGAGTCCTATGGACCCGGACCCCAAGGTCCTTCTGATCCTCTACACTGCTAAGAATGGTACCCTTCATTTTATACTGCTGCTCCATCCCATTGGATCTGCCAAAATGGATCACTACACACTTATCCGGGTTGAAGTCCATCTGCCACTTCTCCGCCCAGTCTTGCATTCTATCTATGTCTCGCTGCAACTTCTGACATCCCTCCAAACTATCCACAACACCACCTACCTTGGTGTCGTCAGCAAACTTACCAACCCATCCCTCCACTTCCTCATCCAGGTCATTTATGAAAATGACAAACAGCAAGGGTCCCAGAACAGATCCCTGGGGCACTCCACTGGTCACTGACCTCCATGCAGAGAAAGACCCCTCCACAGCCACTCTCTGCCTTCTGCAGGCAAGCCAGTTCTGGATCCACAAGGCAACAGCCCCTTGGATCCCATGCCCTCTCACTTTCTCAAGAAGTCTTGCATGGGGGACCTTATCGAACGCTTTGCTGAAGTCCATATAGACCACATCCACCGCTCTTCCTTCGTCAATGTGCTTGGTCACATTTTCAAAGAACTCAACCAGGCTCGTAAGGCACGACCTGCCCCTGACAAAGCCGTGCTGACTACTTTTGATCATACTAAACTTCTCTAGATGATCATAAATCCTGTCTCTCAGGATCCTCTCCATCAACTTACCAACCACTGAGCTCGGTTTAAATTGGAAACGGATTGGATTAAAGGGGTTTGGATATCACAGTTATGGTGTGTAAAGTATGATACAACTGCCGCTTGATTATTTTTATTATACAGTATAGCACTGCTATATAGACCCGGAAATAAAATCAAACCCTGAAAAGCCTTCACCAATTTTGTATAATATAGTTATATATTATATGTTGTGTGTTGATAAAACATAATTCTGTAGGAGCTTCCTGTTTTCCTCGCCATACAAATGATTAAACTAGAGATAATGTCAGGGTACATTATATAAAGATTGGAGCTGTATGGTATGCGATTTTAATGGGGAATGCGATGTTTTTTGATGAGATTATTTACAAATGAATGGATGTCCAACTGCAGGCAAAAACCAGTTTAAAGTGTTATTTAATTCATACTAAGCTTTCTATGGAAGGGGGGTGTGTAGTTAACTGTATAATGTACGAGCTAAAGCCATACAGATATCGGGAAATTGTGAACAGAGCTATTGCCCACTATACTGATGAGATTAAGAATTACCACAAACCGGACAACCGGATTAACCCCTTATGAATTAATGACAGAATCTTCACTAAAAGATGAATTCAGGAGATATGTGTTGGAACGGAGCACCCAACTTAAAGGGATGCGCAAATTGGTAAAAGACAATCCGGGACAAAGAGACAGAGAGAGAGAGCTTGAAATGCTCCGTGACGGGCGGGACGTTGCGTCCAAGTAAAAGCACTACTTGACAAACCTGGGTTCGCCCCTCAATGGAAGGGCCCCTATAAAGTTAAGATTGTGTAGTGTGCTTAATTCACAGATATGCGAGACGGTTGACCTCCAAGCAAGCTGAACGGGTTCGCGGGCAGTGGCGCGTGGGCGGTATAGCCTTTGGACCATTGTATAACGGTTGCGCGGGTTATTAGTTAAGTGATAGGATGATTTTCTTGCTGCTTCTCACGACCCTTGCCCTGCTAGTTATGGAGGGGAAGTATAGATGGAATTGTGTAGACTTGAGGATAGAGCATCGCAAGCTTCTCTGTAACGATGGCTCTGTCTATTGTAACCTTCCGATACATGGAATAAGTCCCTGGGAGGTAACCCGTAGGGACCGCTGCTTGGGATTCCTTAACCATAGTAAGAAGTTTAACAACACCAGGTTAAAGTCCAACAGGTTTATTTGGTAGCAAAAGCCACACAAGCTTTCGAAGCTCTAAGCCCCTTCTTCAGGTGAGTCCTTAACCATGCCATGTTGCTAACTCTGTTGGAGGGGCGAGGTGATTGGGGTCTCCCATGCATGTAATGTGGTGTAACTGGAATTTTTGGTGTTTAGCTGAGGGACCGGGATGGATCTGTACACGGCAACAGCAGAGGGCTCGGGAGGATATGTACATCAACACGAGATTTGGTCGATCCAAGCAATCGTTGTACCAATCCTCTAAAATCCGACCCTATCACATGAACTCTTTCATGTATATATCTCACTTGTATGTATTGCAGTCAAAATTTTGAGCAAGTGCTGGGTCTGCTCACATATTCCCATGCACGAAAGAAAGGGGGGAAAAGTCCTTTATTCCCTATCCCTTTGTCATCTCCGGGAATAGTAGAGGGGATTTCGAATCAGGATGGAACCCACGATGGGACATGGAAGTGACATTTAAAAACCCCATCAGGCATGTTGTGAAAAACCAACAAGGGGGGATCTATCTGCTTGGTAAGAAATGGAACCATACTTATTGGCCGTAGCTACTGTACCCAGCAGGTTAATGTCACCAGTGGTGCCTGGGCTTTGGTGCAACAGATTACAATCCATTGCCCCACTGCTGATGTCCTGGTCAGACTCTCCTCTACTTATATGAGCAGCATGACTGCATATAACGGTACCTGTTGTATCTGTGGAAACAATGCCGAACCATGGCTTCCTTGGGATTGGGTAGGATCGTGTTATTTAGCATAGGTGGTACCCTATATTCACCATTAGTGAGACAGAATGGTTCTTTATGATAGCTTTCCCACTTTATGGGACAGCAAAAGCAGCTCAGGAACTTATACATATGGCCTCGAACTTGGAGAGAATTGCGAATGAAACTAGAGACAGGTTCGAGGAGGTGAGCACAGCCTTCTCTGAAGTATCAACTGAGGTTGTAGCTATCCGGACTGTTGCTTTATAGAACCGATTGACACTTGATTATGTGTTGGCTTTCCAGGAAGAAACGTGTGCTATAATTGAATCTGAATGCTGCACATATATCCCAGATGGTTCGGAAAATATAACTCCTTTGGCAGATCATATCAAACGAGTGACGATGACAATACAAGGTGAAGGGAGCCAATATCATAATTATAACCCTCTGGGATGGCTGGGGCAATGGTTCGGGTCGTGGGGATCATACCTGATGCACGGGTTAATTGTATTAATTGTCATTGTTATCGCATGTTGTATTTGTATGGCATTATTGAACGAACAGCCCGAATTATGCCGAGTGCAAGTGTACAGGCAGAAGGGGCAGACTTCCTGATGAAGGAGGTAGGCCCATATATATTGGTAACATTTGGCTCTGAGTTGGTCATGGGGCCATGTTTGCACTTGGCCTCTGACCAAAAGGGGGGATTGATGAAGGGAAAGGGTTAATTTTTTTTTGTACTCAATGTATTTTGTGCCTAAAAGGTTGAACTTTGTACCTGGAATGTATCATAAACATAGCCCTTCCTTATGGCTAGCCTCCCCTTTGTTTATATTGCTCCTGGTAGTAGTATAAGCCATTTGTTCATGTCTTTCATCTTTTACTTTTAGTAGTATAAGCCATTTGTTCTTGGTTCCTTCGCTTGTTTATATCATTCTGATAAAACAGACAGTTAAATATAGATGTTAGGGGGTAAGTCTTTCTTTCTCGTAGGCTTGTGTATGATTTAAACAAAGGAAGCAAATGGTAGAGTGCGAGAATGGCCGTTTGAAGGAGGACTCCCACTGGGACAGCTGCACTTGTACTCAGTCACCTCAAAGGAAAAGCTGCGGGAAGAGCAGGGGACCAGAGGTGGCACCTTGGCTTCGACTACCAGGAGAATTGTGCTTTATGACCCAAGGATACCAGATAGTCTCTGGATCATGGTTAGAGACTATCAGAAGCTGTTAAAGGAACTATAATTTACGATCAAGGACTGTTAACTGGACTTTGCTTTATGGCTTGTATTGGGAACCCTGATATATAAATATCCACACTTCTTGTGTTCAGAGAGAACTTTGGCTTCCGCTTTCAAGGGGTCAAGTTCTCCCATAAGCTTGTGAGAATAAAGCCTGACTGTATTTTGACTCATACCAGCCTCAAGAGGTATATTTTCCGACTTCAAGATCATCACTGACCAGAAACCAGATCAGTCATATAAATACCGTGGCTACAAAAGTAGTTCAGAGACTGGTTATTCTTCAATAAGGGATTCACCTTTGACTCTCCAAAGTCTATCCACCATCTATAAAGACAAATGTTAGGAGCATGGTAGAACACGCTACTTGTCTGAATAAGTGTAGTTTCAAAAACACTCAAGGAGCTCAACACCAATCCAAGACAAAGTAACCTATTCACAAACTTAAACAATCACTCAGGTAAGTGGTGTATTGTGGGAAGAGTGCGTACCATCTCCAAATAAGCTGCAATAAATAGCCAAGGCTTCTTTGGCAGCACCTACCAAAGGGATGTTACAATCCCAGCTGACGTTACAACTGAACAGTCAGGTTCCAGAATTGAACCCTGGCTCAATAGACCAGAACTTGGAGACATGGATGAACAAAATCATGGGACTGCCCGTTAACAAAAATAAAACATTTCTTCAATGCGGAAAGATCAACTGGAAGGAATGCAGAGATTCACCAGGATGCTCCTGGGATGGAAAATTTAAGTTATGAAGAGAGGTTGGTTAGGCTTGGGTTGTTTTCACTGGAGTAGAGAAGACTTAAAGGTGACCTGATTGGGGTGTACAAGGTTATATGGAGCATGGACAGAGCGGATAGGGAGCAGCTGTTCCCCTTAAGTTGAAGAGTCAGTCACAAGTGAACATAACTTCAAGGTGAGGGGTGGGAGGTTTAAGGGGATGTGAGGAAAAACATTTTTTACAGAGAGAGCAGTGATATCTGGAATGCGCTGCCTGGGAGGGTGGTAGAGGCGGGTTGCCTTACACCCTTTAAAATGCAGATCAAAGTTACATAAAGTAATGCGAGTTCAGGCTTGAATGATCAATTCATAAATCTGACATTTATGGGCCTGGTGTGTATTCTGTTTTATAAAACTCATCTAGTGCAATTTGTAAAGTTAATGCTAAGGGAAGTAGTTGAAGCAGCCAGTAGTTGAAGCTCTGACGAAGGGTCGCCCAGACTCAAGTGGAACATGGAATGCTTTGATGAAGCATTCCATTCCATAGAGCATTCAGCTTTGACATCTAGGGCCCGATTTTACCATTTTCATTCTAAGTGCTGAATCTGGGCGTAATGCAGATCCGACTTAGAAATCTGCTTTCATGCGCCCCCATGCGCACTCAGCCTGAAAAAAAAATCGCCAGTCCCATTCGCGCTGTGGGCGGGGCTTAGCGCGGCTGAAACGATCGGAGCTCTGAACTGCGCATGCGCAGTTAGAAATAAAATTGAAAAAGCGCACCTGTCACATTGCTCCCGGGCTGGATAATGCCTCTCCCTAGCCCCACCCCCACATTACAGACCCACCGCCACCCAGAACAATCGTGGCTCCCTCCCCACTTCCCCCCACCGATCTCAGGCAGAGAGATCCCCCCTCCACCCTACAGATATCAGGCAGAGTGATCCCCCTCACCCCCAGCCTGGACCCTCCCGCACAAGGCCCCATCTCATTTACACCCTGATGGCTGTGTGACACCTCCCTCTCTCTCCCCTGTTGCTAATCATTAAGGCACTCATCCACCACCACCCACCTCCCCTCCCCCCCAGCAGCACACCTGCAAGTGCTCACTTGCTTTCCCCTTAATGCTAACAAGGAAACTGCATGGAACTTGCTGGAATGCTCTGTCAAACTGCCTGCAGCTGATCTGCCCTAACGAAGGGCAGCTCCATAAAAAAAACTCCAGAATGGCCAGGCAGGCAGTACAGGACAATGTGCGCATGACCAGCCCCCTGATTTTCTGAGGACGACTTGGGGAGGCTGCTGGATGCAGCAGAGGCGAGGCGGGCCACCCTCTTCCTCCCAGGAGTGTGCAGACCCAGGGGGGCTGATGGCCATGCGGCCTGGGAGGCAGTCGCCGCCTCGGTCAGTGCCAAGGCACTGGCCCCCCGATCGCGAGGCAGTGCCGGAAAAAAATCAGTGACCTCATCCGTGCAGCAAGAATGAGTGCTGAATCCCATTTAGCATGTTCCCCCATATCTCCCCCAGATCCTCCCATTTCCAGCACCCGACATGCTTTCAGCTCCTGACCCCCAAGCACCTCCTTCCTTTCCCTCCAATGAGCCCCACTGTGTTTGCCCTCTAAGGGTCACCACCTGATTCTCTGCATGAGTCACACCACCATTTATTTTATGGTTCCTTCTGTCTCCACAGAAGAAGACCGAGCACAACACTCGTGAGAGGGCGAAGACAGGGGGTGGTGAGCCAGACATAGAACATAGAACATTACAGCGCAGAACAGGCCCTTCGGCCCACGATGTTGCACCGACCAGTTAAAAAAAAACTGTGACCCTCCAACCTAAACCAATTTCTTTTCGTCCATGAACCTATCTACGGATCTCTTAAACGCCCCCAAACTAGGCGCATTTACTACTGATGCTGGCAGGGCATTCCAATCCCTCACCACCCTCTGGGTAAAGAACCTACCCCTGACATCGGTTCTATAACTACCCCCCCTCAATTTAAAGCCATGCCCCCTCGTGCTGGATTTCTCCATCAGAGGAAAAAGGCTATCACTATCCACCCTATCTAAACCTCTAATCATCTTATATGTTTCAATAAGATCCCCTCTTAGCCGCCGCCTTTCCAGCGAAAACAATCCCAAATCCCTCAGCCTCTCCTCATAGGATCTCCCCTCCATACCAGGCAACATCCTGGTAAACCTCCTCTGCACCCTCTCCAAAGCCTCCACATCCTTCCTGTAATGTGGGGACCAGAACTGCACACAGTACTCCAAGTGCGGCCGCACCAGAGTTGTGTACAGTTGCAACATAACGCTACGACTCCTAAATTCAATCCCCCTACCAATAAACGCCAAGACCTCCAGGTCCTCACCCTGTCCGAGGAGCGGGTGCTGGAGCTCACCAGAGAAGGGGAGACGCGGGCTGTCAGCAACAGCATGGTCGGTCTGCTGTCCAGACGCGAGCACCTGTCATTCCTACACTCACTTTGAGGCAACTTCTTGGGGGCACGAGTTTTGGGTGCAAGGGGCAAGGTGTAAAGGAGATGTTCGAGGCATTTTATTTGCATAGAGAGGATAGTGGGTGCCTGGAACTCACTGCCCGGAGAGGTCGTGGAAGTGGAAACTATAGGGACATTTAAAGGGGCATCTCTACAGCTATCTGAATGGGATGGGAATAGAAGCATATGGCCCCCAGAAGGATAGGGGCAAACAAATTCTATCTAAATGGAAAGAAATTACAACATGCTGCTGTGCAGAGGGACCTGGGGGTCCTTGTGCATGAGAGGCAAAAACCCAGTCTGCAGGTGCAACAGGTGATCAAGAAGGCAAATGGGATGTTGGCCTATATCGCAAGGGGGATAGAATATAAAAGCAGAGATGTCTTGCTGCATCTGATGTGGAGTTGCCTCAAAGTTTGCTGCATCTGTACAGGGCATTGGTGAGGCCGCAGCTGGAATACTGCATGCAGTATTGGTCCCCTTATTTGCGGAAGGATATATTGGCCTTGGAGGGAGTGCAGAGAAGGTTCACCAGGTTGATACCTGAGATGAGGGGTGTTGACTATGAGGAGAGACTGAGCAGATTGGGTTTGTATTCGTTGGAATTTAGAAGGCTGAGGGGGTATCTTATAGAGACCTATAAAATAATGAAGGGGTTGGATAGGGTAGAGGTGGAGAGATTCTTTCCACTTAGAAAGGAAACTAGAACTAGAGGGCACAGCCTCAAAGTAAAGGGGGGTCAGTTTAGGACAGAGTTGAGGAGGAACTTCTTCTCTCAGAGGGTGGTGAATCTCTGGAATTCTCTGCCCACTGAAGTGGTGGAGGCTACCTCGTTGAATATGTTTAAATCACGGATAGGTGGATTCCTGATCGGTAAGGGAATTAGGGGTTATGGGGATCAGGCGGGTAAGTGGAACTGATCTACTTCAGATCAGCCATGATCTTATTGAATGGCGGGGCAGGCTCGAGGGGCTAGATGGCCTACTCCTGCTCCTATTTCTTATGTTATGTTCTTATTAAATCAGATGGGTAGCCTGGTCGCTACAGGGTTGGAGGGCCGAAGGGCCTGTTCCTGTGATGTAATTGTCTGGGTTCAGTGTTCTATGCTCAAGGGAGCCATGTGATTCATGTGTTTGGCATCCCGGATTCCTCTCCCTCCCTTGCACTTAACCTTGTGCCCTGTGTTTCAGGGACAGATCCTGATGCCCCGGGGCCTTCTGGACCGCAGGCCCCAGCTACAGCTCCTATCCATCCTGAGAACGATAGCTCGGACGAGTCCTCGGAGGATATGGGTGAAGGGATCTCCGAAGGTGACACTGTTTATCAGTCAGCTTGTACCTCACAACTCACCATAGCAGAAACAGGCACGTCGGTGGGTCCAGTTAGTGTTGAGGCTTCTGGGTCACAATCTGGTGAGCACGACACATCTGCTGATGTACATTGGGTGGAGGAGGAAACGTCCGAGGCCTCTGGCATGCGGGGGCTTGCTGGAGGCGAGGACTCAGCTGGCCCCAGGCTACATGCTGGGCCTCTGAGATCACTTCTCCCTCAGCTGCTGGAGATGCAGCAACCGAGCCAGGGAATGCAGGAGGGGCTGACGACCACACTGGACCAACTGCAAGGCTGCTGGGAGGAGTCCCAAAGCTTTCAGACGGACCAGCTATTGCCCGTCATGCATGCTTCCAATGCCAACACTGCAAGGGTGGCGTCTGCAGTAGAAAGCCTGGGGCAGGGGATCCTCACCATGGGTGGCAGGCTCCAAGCAATGGCCGAGTCACAGCAGAGGAAGGCCCTGAGGGCGACATGGGTGCAGTCGACCACCCCCTGCACATTTGGCATCCCTGCAATTGCAGCGAACCCCGCAGCCCGGGCTTCCTGATGGGCCTGGTCCAGGTTGAATTTGATGTCCTGCCCAGCCCGGGCAGACAGGGCTTCAGTGACCTGCTTGACACAGGTGTGGACTGAAGACTGGGAGATGCCACAGACATCTCCACTCAGGCTCTGGAAGGCGCCAGTCGCATAAAAGTTCAGAGCAGCCGTCAATCTGACAGCCACTGAGAGTGGGTGTCCCCCCCTCCCCTTGCTCCTAGGCGCCAGGTCCTGCAATAGGTTGCACATGTGTCGCACAGTATCCTTTCGGAGTCGGAGACGTCGGCAGCATACAGTGTCCGACATCTCCTCAAAGCACACTCGTACACGGAACTGCCGGGGTCTTTGCTCCCTCCTTCTCCGAAGCCCCCGCTCTGGGTGAATGGTGGCCACCTCCTGCCTCTGATGGTCGTCTCCCTCCGGTCCTGCAAGTGGTAAGGCCCGGGCCTCCTGGGCCCGCAATTCTTCCTCCAGTTTCTCCTCCTCAGCTCCAGCAGCAACCAAAAGAAGAGCAAGATCGATTGGTTGCATTGCTGTCATTTAAATACAACGAACAATTAACTCACCCTACCTCTTAGTTAGGTTTCTAAGTATCATTCTGCAAATATTAATAGAAGCAAAAATAAACATCTGTAAGATGAGACCCTAATGCAGGCCATGCCATTTAAAAGCAACTCCCATTCTGTCAGCTGAACAAGTACCAGCAATAACGGTAGAACGTTTTATTAAAATGGGTTAAACGGGAGTGTTTGCCACAATTCTATGTGCAAACAAAATCAGTGCTCTACAAATGGTTAAAAGTGACGAGATGCATTTCAAAATTTATTTGGAAGTCAGTGAAGCAGTTTTGAATTGTTAGTGCAAAGAACACAATAATTGGAATGCTTCCTCCTGTGCCATAAACCTCTTATGATTATGAAAGTTGTAATTTCAGAGAAAACATTTGGACAATACTACGTGTGGCACTAAAATAAAAGCAAAATACTGGAGATACTGGAAATCTGATTTAAAACAGAAAATGCTGGAAAAGCACAGCAGGTCTGGCAGAGTCCGTGGAAACAGTTAACATTTTGAGTCGTACGACTCTTCTTCAGATGCTGCCATACATGCTGAGTATTTTCACCATGTTCTGGTTTAGTATTATATGTGGCATGTGTTTGGTTAAATGAATATGAGCATTGTTGGTTCTGATCCCAATCTTTGGTTAACCATGTGGGTCTGTCAATACAAGGAACCTTTAAATTAAACGTAACCAGGTTTCCATTTTAAGAGCCTCAAAGAATATATAATTTCAGAAGGGCCATTGTCCTGAAAACAATTGTTCGATTAGCAATTTTTGACATCGTCCACATTTCCTTTGATTTTCAGTTGAGGTTTTGTTACCTTTAGAAAGCAATTTTCGAAATTTTTGAGTGGTAGCCAGCTGCTGCTCAGTATCGTCAGAGAAAAGCATCTGTACCATTTCCCTTGAGATCACACCCTCCTGAATTGAAAATACAATTTATAAGATATAAATAGCATCATTTCTTTGTAACAATCCAGCAATTCATAAATATTTAACACGAAAGCAATTATGATACAAAAGCAAAATACTGCAGACTTTAAAAAGTTGAAATAAGCAGAAAATACAGAAAGACTGGGCAGATTTGGCAGCATCTGTGGAGAGAAACAAAATTACATTTCAAATCCATAAGGCTCTTCTTCAGAACTAAAGAAGGGGAGAAATGTGATGAATTTTACACTGTATAAGGGGGTGGAGCAGCTTCAGGCACTGATAGGTAGGAGCTAGAAGAGATTGCAACAAAGATGCGTAGGGAACAAAACAGAGGAAGCATTAATGACAGTGTGAAGGGCTACAGAAGATGCTGATCATGATATAAAGGCAAGATTGCAGAATTTTTTTAATGGGCGAACAAAGGTCAGTGCACAATGAAAGCAAAACTAAAGTGACAGATGCCCAGTGGGCGAGATGGAAGGGAACTTCACCATGGAGCAAAAAATGTTTTGGATTAGACATAGAAACTAGAAGCACGAGTAGGCCATTTGGCCTTTCGAGCCTGCTCCGCTATTCATTTTGATCATCAAATTCAATATCCTGATCCCCCCCCTTTCTCCCCCTATCCCTTGATCCCTTTAGCTCCAAGAGCCATAGCTAGTTTCTTATTGAAAATGACACACTGTTTTCAATTACATTCTGTGGTAGTGAATTCCACACATTCACCATCCTCTGGGTGAAGAAATTTCTCCTCACCTCAGTTCTAAAAGGTTTACCCCTTATCCTCAAACTATGACCCCTAGTTCTGGACTCCCCCACTATCAGGAACATTTTTTTAATCTACCCTGTCTAACCCTGTCAGAATTTTATAAGTTGCCATGAGATCCCCCTCTCATTCTTCTAAACTCCAGTGAATATAATCCTAACCGACTTAGTCTCTTCTCAGATGACAGACCTGCCATCCCAGGAATCAGCCTGGTAAACCTTTGCTGTACTCCCTCCAAAGCAAGAACATCCTTCCTCAGATAAGGACACCAAAACTGCACACAATATTCCAGATGTGGCTTCACCAACGCCTTATGCAATTTCAGCAAAACATCCCAATCCCTATACTCAAATCCTCTCGCTGTGAAGGCCAACATATTTGCTTTTTTTTTACTGCCTGCACGCTCACTTTCAGCGACTGATGCACGAGGACCCCAAGGTCTCGTTGAGTATCCACCTGTTTCAATTTATATCCATTCAAGTAATAATCTGTCTTGCTATTATTGCTACCAAAGTTGTGGAGATGCCAGCGTTCGACTAGGGTGGGCACAGTAAGAAGTCTCACAACACCAGATTAAAGTCCAACAGGTTTATTTGGCATCACGAACTTTTGGAGCGCTGCTCCTTCATCAGGTGACTCACATTAACCTGGTGTTGTGAGACTTCTTACTGTGCTACCAAAGTGGATAACCTCACATTTATCCATATTATACTGCATCTGCCATGCACATGCCCACATGCTCAGCCTGTCCAAATCACACTGAAGCACCTCTGCATCCTTCCCCCAGCTCACCCTTCCACCCAACTTTGTATCATCTGCAAATTTGGAGATAATGCATTCAGTTCCCTCTTCACAATCATTAATATATAATGTGAAAAGTTGGGGTCCTAGCACAAAGCCCTACGGAACCCCACTCGTCACTGACTGCCAATCACAAAAAGACCCATTTATGCCAACTCTTTGCTTCCTAATTGCTAACCAGCTTTCTATCCATCTCAAGACATTATCTGCAATCCCACGTGTTTAACTTTATATAGTAGTCTGTTATCTGAGACCTTGTTGAAAGCTTTCTGAAAGTCTAAATAAACCATATGCATTGGTTCTCCTCAGTCAATTCTACTGGTTACATTCTCAAAAAATTCTAATAGATTCGTCAAGTATGATTTCCCTTTTGTAAATCCATGCTGACTTTGTCTGATTATACCAATAATCAGACAAAGTCAGCATGGATTTACAAAAGGGAAATCACGGGGCAGCACGGTGGCACAGTGGTTAGCACTGCTGCCTCACAGCGCCAGAGAGCCAGGTTCAATCACGGCTTGGGTCACGACCTGTGCAGAATCTGCACGTTCTCCCCATGTCTGCGTGGGTTTCCTCCGGGTGCTCTGGTTTCCTGCCACACTCTGAAAGACGTGCTGGTTAGGTGCATTGGCCATGCTAAATTCTCCCTCAGTGTACCCGAACAGAACCGGAGTGTGGCAGCTCGGGGATTTTCACTGTAACTTCATTAGTGTTAATGTAAACCTAACCGTGACACTAATAAATAAACTTTTAGAAAACTTTAACCCACTGCCTTCCAAATGCCGAGCTATGAAGTCCTTGGTAAAAAAACTCCAGCAACTTCCCCAGTACCGAAGTTAGGCTCACTGGTTTATAGGACCCTGTTTTCTCTCTACCTCTCTTTTTGAATAGCGGGCTTATATTCGCTACCCTCCAATCGGTAGGAACTATGCCAGAGTCCAAAGAATTTTGGAAAATAACCGCCAATGGATCTACTATTTCCAGGGCCACTTCCTTAAGTACTCTGGGATGAAAATTATCAAGACCAGGAGATTTATCCACCTTCAACCCCATCAATTTCCTGAAAACGATTTCTCTACTCTTGCAGATTTCCTTCAGCTCCTCACTCACACATGTTTCTTTCGGTACTTCTGGTACATTATTCATGTCTTTGTTTGTGAAGACTGAAGCAAAGTACAAATTTAATTCCTCAGCCATTTCTTTGTTCCCCGTTATGAATTCTCCCATTTCTGACTGTAAGGAGCCTACATTCGTTTTTGTCAATCTTTTTTTCTCTATACAGCTACAGAAACGTTTACAGTCAGTGTTTATGTTCCCTGCTAGCTTACTTTCATACTTTATTTTTCCCTTCTTAAATCAGTCCCTTGGTCCTCCTTTGCTGAATTTCAAACTGCTCCCAATCCTCAAGCCTACTGCTTTTTCTTGCCAATTTGTATGCTTTTTCCTTGAATCTGATACTATCTCTAATTTCCCTTGTTAAGCCACGGTATGGCCACAATTCCCTGACCACTCTTGCACAGTAAGAAGTCTCACAACACCAGGTTAAAGTCCAACAGGTGTATTTGGTGCTACCAAGTAAACCTGTTGGACTTTAATCTGGTGTTGAGAGACTTCTTACTGTGCTCACCCCAGTCCAACGCCGGCATCTCCACATCACTCTTGCACCAAACAGAAATAAACAACTTCTGGAGTTCACCTATTTGTTCTTTAAATGCCTGCCATTGCCTGTCCAATGTCTTTCCTTTCAGTAATGTTTCCCAATCCATCATGGCCAATTCATGCCCCATATTATCACAGTTACCTGGCCTCAGAATCAGTTACATCACTATCCACCTTGATAAAGAATTCTATCATATTATGATCACTCGTTCCCAAGCTTCACCCACAACTAGATTGCCATCTAATCCTTTCTCATTGCACAACACCCAGTCCAAGATGGCCTGCTCCCTTGTAGGTTCCTCAACGTATTGCTCCAGAAAACCATCACGTATACACTCCAGAAATTCCTCCTCTATTGTACTGTAACTAATTTGACTCTCCCAATCTAAATGCAGATTAAAGATGCCCATAATCACAGATGTTCCTTTATCACATGCATCCGTGATTTCCTGTCTAATGCTTTTCCCAATGTTACCACTACAATTTGGTGGTCTGACATGTCTGACAAAGGGGTTATGATGGAGGACAAAGGTCACAGTCTAAAGTTGTTGGACTCACTGTTGAGTCCCAAGGATTGTCACATGTTTAATTGGGAGATGAGGTGCTGCTCTCCCAATCTGTATTGGGCTTCACTGGAACATTGCAGCAGGCTAAGGGCAGACATGTCGGCAAGAGGGCAAGATACTGAGTTAAAATGACAGGAAGTCTAGGTTCATGCTTGCGGGCTGGACAAAGCTGTCCTGCAAGGCAGTCACTCAGTCTGAAGAGACCGCATTAGGAGTAGCGAATGCAGCATACCAAACTGAAGAAGATGCAAGTGAAATATTGCTTCACCTGAAAGGAGTGAGAAGGGGCAGGGTGGTAGGGGGTGAGCAGAAGATAGTGTCTTTGGTGACACCATGTTGGAGATGAAATAAACGGCAGAGGATGATCCTTTGAACGCAGAGGCTGCCAGGTGGAAATTGAGGACTAGGGGAGCCGATCATGGTTCTGGGAGGGAGGCAAAGGGGTGAGGGCAAAGATGCGGGAAATGGGCTGAACATGGTTTGAGTGCCCTGTCAATCACAGGGGTTGGGGGGGAACCACGGTCAAGGAAAAAGGTAGACATGTCAGAAGAGCCAAATGCGATGGATTTAGATAAACTTGAAGAATGAATGAAGCCCTTACAGGAAGCAGGGTGAGAATTGTGGTCGAGGTAGCTGTGGGAATTGATGGGCTTATAATGAATATTGGTGGTCACTATATCACCAGAAATGGAGACGAGATCAAGGAAAGGAAGAAAAGCATCAGAGATGGAAATTGGAAGTAAAATCGATAAACTTTTCAGGTCCAGATGAGAACAAGAAGCAGACATGCAGTGATTGATGTAATGGAAAAAAAAAGAGTTGTGGGATTGGGCCCGAGCAGGCTATCACATTCAAAGGATTATCCTCCTCCATTTCCATCAACTCCAACATGAACCTACCATGAAACACATCTTTCCCTCACCCCGCCAGTCAGCATTCTGCAAGGACCACTCCCCTCCATCACTTCCAACTCCTCATCCCCTTCCCTTGCAATCACAGGAAGTCCAACATGTGCTCCTTTACCTCCTCCCTCCTTACTGTTCCAGGCACAAATATTCCTTTCAGGTGAAGCAACATTTCACTTGGTCCACTGTATTCGTTGCTCCCAATGCGGTCTCCTCCACACTGGGAGTTTAAATGCAGACTGGGGGACCATTTTGGAAGACCTTTGTTCAGTCCGCAAGCATAACCCAACCTTCCTGTCTGTCGCTTGCCATTTCAACGCAGAATCTTGCTCTCATCCCCACGTGTCTGTCCTTGGCCTGTTGAAATGCTCCAGTGAAGCCCACTGCAAACTGGAGGACTTGCGCCTCATCTTACAAATTAGGCATGTGACAGCCTTCAGCACTGAACACTGAGTTCAACAATTTCAGACTGTCACTTTTCTCCTCCATCTTAACCCTCTTTATTAATCCAGAACATTTTTTGTCCCAAGGCAAAGCCCATTCCCCCACACTGGGCCATCTGTAACTTGTTCTTTAGTTTTGCTTTCACTGTGTATTGACCTTTGTTCTCCCATTAACAAAATTCAGTAATCTTGCCTTTATACCACTATCAGCACCTGCTATAGCCCTTCCCACTGCCATTAAAACTTTGTTGCAACCTCTCCCAGCTTCAACCCATCACTGACCTTATACTCTGCTCCAGCTGCTCCTGTTTATATAGTATATAATTCATCAAATTTATTCCTCTCCTCAGCTCTGAAGAGTCATATGGACCCAAAACATTAACTCCATTTCTCTCTCCAGAGATCCTGCCAGTCCTGCTGTATTTCTAGTATTTACCGTTTTTATTTCAGATTTCCAGCATCCTCAGCATTTTGCTTTTAAGTCTGGATCTGCACCCAGCTTGGCCCTGCAAAAGTACATAAGATAAAAACTCTAGAGAAAACAGTCCATCAAAAAATATGCGCTTGAATTATGAAAACACTTAACCGATTTATTTTGACTCAACTGCATCAGTATAGAATTAAAGAGAAAATGAAACACTTGCAACAAAATAATACAAGTTTCGAGGTTTTACATCATCTGCTAATACAGTTATGCATTCAACCTCAATCACCAGAATTTCTTGTCAGCCTTTGTATATCCATCTATGTTACAGAAAAAAAAAATTACATTATATAGCTCCTCTAAGTTCATGCCCAAGTTGTACTTTTTAAGTCAGTGCTTTGTAGATTTTTGAACTTATAAAATGGTCTTTCAGATGTGGGCGATACCAGCCATATAGTGTTGCCTTAAGATGATGGTGGGGGACATTTGTTTTGAACCGGTAGTGATTTTTTTTGTAGAAATAAACACCGTGATGGGTGATTTTGAAGGTACGAGTCAGCCCGTGGTGTAAATTAGACTCATATGAAAGCCACACAAATGAATGACAACCCAGCAACTTTTATAGTAATTTGTTCTTGTCCTAGTTCTAATGGAAACTACAAAGTGGCATATGCTACCCATGACATGGTAACAGACGAGGAAACTTGAGAAGGGTCCAAAATTAGTGTTGAATAGACAAGGCACCAGGACCAAATGAGATGCATCCAAGGATACTGAAGGCAGTGAGAATGGAAATTGCTGAAGAGCTGTCCATAATCTTCCAGTCTTCTCTAGACTTAGGGGAGATGCCAGAGGAATGGAGGATTACAAATCTTACACCCATGTTCAAAAAGGGTTGGTAGCCCCAACAAACACAGGTCAGTCAGTTTAACATCAGTGGTGGGCAAGTTTCCAGAAACAAGTATTTGGGAGAGAATTAATTGTCACTTAAGAAAACGTGCGATGATTTGGAAGAGCCAACATGGATTTCTAACTGGGAAATCGTGTTTAACTAACTTGGAGTTTTTTGAGGAGTTAACAAAAAGGGTCAATGAGGATAATGCTATTGATGTGGTGTACATGCACTTTTTGAAAACATTCGACACAGTGCCACACAATAAACTTGAGAAAATTTATAGCTCATGGAATGAAGAGGACAGAAGCAACGTGGGTACAAAATTGGCTGAATAATAGGAAGCAGAGAGTAACAGTCAATGGATATTTTTTGGACTGGAGGAAAGTTTGTAGTGCTGTTCCCCAGGGGTCAGTATTATTTACCTGATATATATTAATGATGTTCTTGGTGTACAGGGGACAATTTCAAAGTTTGCAGATGATACAAAACTTAGAAGCATTATAAATTGTGAAGAGGACACTCCAAAAGGGCATAGAAATTTGGTCGAGGGGGCAGATAGGTGACAGATGAAGTTCAATGTGGAGAAGTGAGAGATGGTGCATTTTGTTTGGAAGGACATGGAGTGGCAATACAAAATAAGGGGTAAAATTCTTAAAGGGGTGCAGGAGCAGAGGGATCTGTATATGTGCATAGATCATTGAAGGGGGCAAGATAGGCGGAGAGAGCAGTTAATAAAGCGTATAGTGTTCTGGGCTTTATTAATAAGGGCAAAGAATACAAGAGAAAGGAGGTTATGAAGAACTCCTACAAGACACCAGTTAGACCTTAGCTGGAATATTGTGGATAGTTCTTGGCACCACACTATAGGAAGGATGTGAATGCACTGGAGAGAGTGCAGAAGAGGTTTACAAGAATGGTTCCAGGGATGAGAAACTTCACTTATGAGGATAGATTGGAGAGGCTGAGACTCTTTGGAGAGAAGGTGGCTAAGAGGAGATTTAATAGGGATGTTCAAAATCATGAGGGCGCTGGACAGAGTAGATAGGGAGAAACTGTTACCGCTGGTAAAAGGTCAAGAAAGAGAGGGTACAGACTTAAAACGATTTGCAAAAGCAGTAAATGTGATATGTGAAAAAAAACTTTTTCATACGAGTGGTTCGGGTCTGGAATGCACTGCCCAGAAGCGTGGTGAAGGCAGGTTAAATTGAAGCATTCAAGGGGGCTTTAGATGGTTATTTGAGTAGAAACAATGTGCAGGGGTATGGGGAAAAATCAAGGGAATGAGACCAAATCATGATGCTCATTTGGACAGCCTGTGTCGACATGGGCTAAATAGCCTCCTTCTGCACTGTAACAATTCTGATATTTGGAGTGGGCAAATATCTGGGAAATGGAGTATGATGTGGGAAAATGTGAAATTGCCCATTTTGGAAGGAAGAATAAAAAAACACATTATCTAAATAGTGAGAGATTGCAAAACTCTGAGTCAGAGGGACCCAGATGTTCTAGTGCATGAATCACAAAAGGCTGGTAGTATGCAGGTATGCTTCAGTTGTACAGGACTATGTTTGGAGTACTGTGTACAGTATTGTTGTCGCCTTATTTAAGGAAAGATGCATATGCGTTAGAAGCAGTTCAGAGAAGGCTACTAGACTAATACAAGAAACGGCTGTATTGTCTTACGAGGAAAGCTTGGACAAGCTAGGCTTGTATCCACTAGAGTTTCCAAGAGTAAGAGGTGACTTATTCGAAACCCAAGATCTTGAGGGATGTCGACAGAGTGGATGCTTCCTCTTGTGCAATAATCTAGAATTGGGGTTTATCGGTTTAAAAAAAAAAGTGGTTGCTCATTTAAGACAAAGATTAGGAGAAATGTTTTTCTCTGAAGGTTCTGAATCTTCCTCAAAAGGCAGTGGGATCAGAGTCTTTGAATATTCTCAAGGTAGAGCAATGTAGATTCTTGGTTAACAAGGGAGTGAAATGTTACTGAGGTAGGTGGGAATGTGAAGTGGAGGCTACAATCAGAGCACCAATGATTGTATTGAATGATGCAGCAGGCATGAGGGGCTGAGCTGCCTGCTCCTGATCCGTATGTTTGTGTTTATTGAATTCAATTTCACAATTTGTTGTATGAACACATAACCAAATTGTTAATTCAGTACCATAACATTAACATGAAGATATTGATTAATTAACATGCAGTTATCCATCATATAGTTCCTACCCCTGCTGCAGTTGAGCTGACATAGGAATCCATGAGAGGACTTTCAAATATGGCCGACTCTTCATTGATGAGCTCCACATTTCTCCTTTTAAATAGCTGGAAGAGAGTAATACTTTGCGTCAAATCTCAGAACTTTCTAATAATGCACTCTTTTCCAGAAAATAATTATTTTGTGAAGGATAAACAAAAATGTTGCTGACTTTGTAGATTTCTTTTGTTATCCAAAAGGGTGAGATGGTAGGTAAAAGCATGGAATAATTTTTCCAAGAATGAGTGTCACAGTTTTAGGGATCAACTCGAGGATGTCTCAATTTCACATGCAAGGTTTTTCAATTCCGTTTTATAAATACATTTAGGCAAGTTTAAAAACATGTTTTTTTGCTGAATAACATTGAAAACTAAATTTCCAACCATGACCTCCAGGTTTCTTGTAATTAATGAACTTACATCCACATCGTGTCAAATCACATTTTAGGACATCTTAAAGTTCTTTACAACCAAGTGATTTCAAAAGGAATCAGGCACTGTTAAGTAAGCAGTCTGAGCATTCTTTAAAAAAAGTGGAAAGAGGAAAATTAAGCTACTGATAGAATCGACATTGGCAATACTAATTGTGCCAAAATAGCAACTCAAACTTGACCTCATTGAGAAATTGACCAGGACCCAACTTGTCAGCAGTGCTCAAACTGGCTTATTTTACTTCTGAAATAATTGTAAACAAAATGACCCAACTTAAGCTCATCCAATCTTTTTGTGTAGTGGGCAGGTAAACAGATAACCCGTTTACTGAAAGAGAGGTTCTCTGCACTGAAATTAAACATCAGCTTGTGAAGTGCCCTAATGACATCACCATCAAATCATTTCATCAGTCCTTAAAACAATTGTGCAACCACTTAAATATATAACATCTGTCCCCCCCCTTTACTTCTATGGCAATGACAACTAATTACTATGATGTTTAAATATAGTATCAATAATACACTAGACACAGTACTATGCATCATTAATCATTTCACACAGTTAATACTAAAGTTGATCAGGAGGACATCCATTCCTCTTTGGTTGGCTGCAATTTGGCTGTCCTTGACCCTAGAAGTATGTTTGGAACTTCAGTAGACATTTCTTCTCTTGGAACTAATTCTGCATCATTCTTACATGGTACAATAGCAGAGATACAATCATCAGGCAACTCACAGAATATACAGTGCAAAAGAGGCCCTTCGACCCACTGAGTCTGCACCGACGCATGAAAGGCCCTGACCTGCTCACCTAACCCCAGTTGTCAGCACTTGGCCCATAGCCTTGAACGTTATGGCATGGCAAGTACTCATCCAGATACTTTTTAAAGGATGTGATGCATCCCGCTTCCACCACCCTCCCAGGCAGTGTATTCCAGACTGTCACCACTCTCTGGGTAAAAAGGTTTTTTCTCAAATCCCCCAAAACCTCCCACCCCTCACTTTTAACTTGTGTCCCCTCATAACTGACCCTTCAACTAAGGGGAACAGCTGCTCCCTATCCACCCTATCCATGCCTTTCATAATCTTGAACGCCACAATCAGGTCACCCCCTCAGTCTGCTCCAGAGAAAACAACCCAAGCCTATCTAACCTCTATAAACTTAAACAGGGAATAGCTTTAAATTGAAGGGTGATAGGTATAGTTCAGATGTCAGGGGTAGGTTCTTCACTCAGAGAGTAGTAAGGGCGTGGAATGTCCTGCCTGCAGCAGTAGTGATCTCGCCAACATTAAGGGCATTTAAATGGTCAATGGATAAACATATGGATGATATTGGAATAGTGTAGGTTAGATGGGCTTTAGATTGGTTTCACTGGTCGGCGCAACATCGAGGGCCGAAGGGCCTGTACTGCGCTGTAATGGTCTAGGTTCTATGTAAACGTTCCATCTCAGGCAACATCCGGGTGAATCTCCTCTGCACCCCTTCCAGTGTGTTCATGCCCTTCCTATAAAGTGGCAACCAGAACTGCACACAGTGCTCCAGCTGTAGCCTCACCAAGGTTCTAGACAACTCCATCGTGACCTCTCTGCTTTTGTAATCTGTACTCCGATTGGTAAAGGCGAGTGTGACATATGCTTTTTTCATCACCCTATTAACTTGCCTTTCCACCTTCAGAGATTTATGGACAAACACATCAAGGTCCCTTTGTTCTTCGGAACTTCCCAGTGTCAGACCCTTCCTTGTCAAATTACTCCTTCCAAAAAGTGCGTCACCTCACACTTTTCAGGGTTAAATTCCATCTGCCACCTATCTGCCCATTTGGCCATCTCGTCTATATCTTCCTATAACCCAAGACACAACCTCACTGTTAACT
The DNA here is from genome assembly GCF_964213995.1 of Mustelus asterias. Taxonomy (NCBI): domain Eukaryota; kingdom Metazoa; phylum Chordata; class Chondrichthyes; order Carcharhiniformes; family Triakidae; genus Mustelus; species Mustelus asterias. Next base: position 81,716,728 of record NC_135821.1, read on the forward strand.
ACACGGCCAATCTTTGTCTCATCAGCAAACTTAATGATCCTACCCCCCACATAGTCATCAATGTCATTTATATAAATGACGAACAGTAGGGGGCCCAGCATGGATCCCTGTGGTATGCCACTGGTCTCCATCTGCTAAACCAATTATGAATCCACCTTATCAGATCACCCTGTATCCCATGTGCATTTGCCTTCTTAGTAAGTCTTCCATGTGGGACTTTGCTGAAATCCATGTAAATTACATCAACTGCACTACCCTCATCAACGCACTTGGTCACATGCTCAAAAAACGCAATCAAATTTGTTAGGCATGACCTCCCTCTGACAAAACCATGCTGACTATCCCTGATCAAACCTTGCCTCTCCAGATGGAGATAGATTCTCTCCTTCAGAATCTTCTCCAGTAGTTTCTCAATCACAGACATGAGACTCACTGGTCTGTAGTTCCCTAGCTTGTCTCTATAACCTTTCTTAAATAGTGAGACCACATTATCTGTTCTCCAGTCCTCTGGCACCTCCCGGTGATGATGTGGAGATGCTGGCGTTGGACTGGGGTAAACAGTATGAAGTCTCACAACAGCAGGTTAAAGTCCAACAGGTTTACTTGGTAGCAAAAGCCACTAGCTTTCGGAGCGCTGCTCCTTCGTCGGGTAAGTGGGAGTTCTGTTCACAAACAGGGAATATAAAGACACAAACTCAATTTACAAAATAATGGTTGGAATGCGAGTCTTTACAGGTAATCAAGTCTTAAAAGGTACAGACAATGTGAGTGGAGAGAGGGTTAAGCACAGGTTAAAGAGATTTGTATTGTCTCCAGCCAGGACAGTAAGTGAGATTTTGCAAGCACAGGCAAGTCGTGGGGGTTACAGATAGTGTGACATGAGCCCAAGATCCCGGTTGAGGCCGTCCTCATGTGTGCGGAACTTGGCTAACCCTCCTGGTGGCCAGAGAGGATTAAAAATTTGGGTCAGAGTCCCTGTAATTTCCTCCCTTGCCTCCCAGAACACCCTGGGACACAATTCATCCGGACCTGGAGATTTGTTCACTGTTAAGCCTGCCAATACCTTGTTACTCCCTATGGTAATTTTCTCTACAGCCTCCCAGTCTCTCTCCATTGGCCAGCCTCCCATCCATTGACTCGGTCTACACTTCCCGATGCCTCGGCAAAGCAGCCAGCATAATTAAGAACCCCACGCACTCTGGACATTCTCTCTTCCACCTTCTTCCTTCGGGAAAAAGATACAAAAGTCTGAGGTCACGTACCAGCCAACTCAAGAACAGCTTCTTCCTTGCTGCTGTCAGACTTTTGAATGGACTTACCTTGCATCAAGTTGATCTTTCTCTACACCCTAGCTATGACTGTAACACTACATTCTGCACTCTCTTGTTTCCTTCTCTATGAATGGTATGTTTTGTCTGTATAGCATGCAAGAAACAATATTTTTCATTGTATGTTAATACATGTGAGAATAGTAAATCAAATCAAAATTAAGTTCCATAACTACCTCCTCATTCACATGTGTGAAATATTCGTTTAACACCGTACCAATGTCCTCTGCCTCCACCCACAGATTTCCCCCTTGATCCTTAATGGGCCCTACTCTTTCCCTGGTTATCCTCTTCCCATTGATATAATTAAAGAATATCTTAGGATTTTCTCTACTTTTACAAGCCAGAGCTTTCTCATATCCCCTCTTTGCTCTCCTAATTGATTTTTTAAGCTCCAATCTGCACTTTCTGTACTCTACTAAAGCCTCCACAGACTTACTCCCCATATATTTGTAAAAAGCCTCTCTTTTCCTTCTCATTGTATCCCGAATGTCTCTGTTCATCCATGGATCTCTGGGTTTGTTACGCCTTCCTATTACCCTAGAGGGAATATGTTGGGCCTGTACCCTTCTCATTTTATCTTTGAACACCCCCCACTACTCTTCTGTAGATATCCCCACAAGTAACTCATTCCAGTCTACCTTCGCCAGATCCTGCCATATTCTGTTAAAATCTACTCTCAATCCAAAACCTTTCTCTGCAACTTGTCAATTTCTTTGGCCATAACAAACTTGAATTGAACCATGTTGTGGTCACTATCACCAAAATGCTCCCCCACCAACAGGTCAACCACCTGTCTGACTGGTCCAGAATTAGGTCCAGCACAGCTCCTTCCCTTGTTGGATCCTCTACATATTGACGTAAAAGGTTTTCCTGTATACATTTTAAGAACTCTACTCCATCTAAGCCCTTAACATGATGGCTATCCCAATTAATGTTGGGAAAGTTGAAATCATCAAATATAATTAGCCTAGTGTTATTTCTACACCTCTCCGCGAATTGCACACATATTTGCTCTTCAATATCCCTCTGACAATCTGGGGTTCTATAATAAACACCTAGCAACGTAGCTGTCCCTTTTTTACTCTTAAACTCTACCCACAAAGCTTCATTTGATGCCCCCTCCAAGATATCATCTCTCCTTACTGCAGTAACTGCCTCCTTAACTAATAATGCAATGCCTCCTTCTCTTTTACCCCCTTTCTGTTCACCTGAAGATTCTATATCCCGGGATGTTGAGCTGCCAATCCTGCTGCTCAGCCATCAGAGACATGGTTGGGTATTATATCAAAATTACATGTGTCAGTCCTCATCCTTAACGGATCCATTTTACCTTTACTACTCCTGGCATTAAAGTAGAGGTCCTCCAGCCATGTCTTACTCCCTTGAAACTTACTACCGCTGTATTCCCTCTGACCTGATTGCGTTTCTATGTTATACTGTGTCCCTATTCTACTCACAGTCTGGGTTCCCTCCCCCTGCCAATCCAGTTTAATTCTTCCCAACAGCACCAGCAAATCCGCCAGCAAGGATGTTAGTCCCACTCTGGTTCAGATGTAGACCGTCCTGCTTGTACAGGTCCCACCTTCCCCAAGAATGGTTCCAGTGGTTCAGGAATCTAAAACCCTCCCTCCTGCACCAACCCTTCAGCCACGCATTCATTTGTGCTATTCTCCTATTTCTGTACTCACTAGCTCGTGGCACTGGGAGTAATCCGGAGAGTACAACCCGAGAGGTCAATTGCCTAACTCCCTGAATTCTTGATGCAAGACCTCATCCCTCTTTCTACCTGTCATTGGTACCAACATGTACCATGACCTCTGCCTTATCACACTCCCCCATTCAAGATGCCCCGCAGCTATTCAGTGACATCCTTGACCCTGGCAACAGGGAGGCAACACACCATTCTGGAGTCTCTTTCACAAACATGGAAGCGTCTATCTGTGCCCCTGATTATTAAGTCCCCTATGACTATCTTTTGTAAACTGCTTGTATCCCTCTCGCACTTGGCTTTCCACCCACTTTTGTGACGTCTGCATTACTAGGGGTCTCAGAACTGAATGGTCTTGTTAGCAACAGACTATGGTTTTGTACGTGGGAGGTCATGTCTCACTAACTGAATTTACTATTTTGAGGAGGTGACAAAAATGATTGACAAGGGAAGGGCTGTGAATGTTGTCTACATGGACTTTAGTAAGGCATTCGACAAGGTCCCTCATGGCAGGCTGGTGCAAAAGATTAAATCTCACGGGATCAGGGGCGAACCAGCTAGATGGATTCAGAACTGACTTGGCTATGAAACAGTAAGAAGTCTCACAACACCAGGTTAAAGTCCAACAGGTTTATTTGGTAGCAAATACCATAAGCTTTCGGAACACTGCTCCTTCGTCAGATGGAGTGGATATCTGCTCTCAAACAGTGCACAGACACAGAAATCAAGTTACAGAATACTAATTAGAATGCGAATCTCTACAACCAGCCAGGTCTTAAAGGTACAGACAATGTGGGTGGAGGGAGCATTCAACACAGGTTAAAGAGATGTGTATTGTCTCCAGACAGAACAGCTAGTGAGATTCTGCAAGACCAGGGGGAAAGCTGTGGGGGTTACTGATAATGTGACATAAATCCAAGATCCCGGTTTAGGCCGTCCTCATGTGTGCAGAACTTGGCTATCAGTTTCTGCTCAGCGACTCTGCGCTGTCGTGTGTCGTGAAGGCCGCCTTGGAGATCGCTTACCTGAAGATCCAAGGCCGAATACCCGTGCCAGACACACGGAACAGCCATGGGGACAAAATTCGCACCTCAACATGCCAACATCAGCAGTCACGGGCATTCAGCCTTGGATCTTCAGGTAAGCGTTCTCCAAGGCGGCCTTCACGACACACGACAGAGCAGAGTCGCTGAGCAGAAACTGATAGCCAAGTTCCGCACACATGAGGACGGCCTAAACCGGGATGTTGGATTTATGTCACATTATCAGTAACCCCCACAGCTTTCCCCCTGGTCTTGCAGAATCTCACTCGCTGTTCTGTCTGGAGACAATACACATCTCTTTAACATGTGTTGAATACTCCCTCCACCCACATTGTCTGTACCTTTAAGACCTGGCTGGCTGTAGAGATTCGCATTCTAATTAGTATTCTGTAACTTGATTTCTGTGTCTGTGCACTGTTTGAGAGCAGATATCCACTCCATCTGACGAAGGAGCAGTGCTCCGAAAGCTTATGGTATTTGCTACCAAATAAACCTGTTGGACTTTAACCTGGTGTTGTGAGACTTCTTACTGTGCTTACCCCAGTCCAACGCCGGCATCTCCACATCTTGGCTATAAAAGACAGAGGGTAGCGGTGGAAGGGTGTTTTTCTGAATGGAGGTCAATAACTAGTGGTGTTCCGCAGGGATCAGTGCTGGGACCTCTGCTGTTTGTTATATAAATGCCTTGGAAGAAAAGTTAGCTGGTCCGACCAGCAAGTTTGTGGGTGACCCTAAGATTGACGGAGTTGCAAATAGTGATGAGGGCGGCACGGCGGCACAGAGGTCAGCACTTCTGTCTCACAGCGCCAGGGACCCAGGTTCGATTCCCAACTTGGGTCACTGTCTGTGTGGAGTTGCACATTCTCCCCGTGTCTGCATCGGTTTCCTCCGGGTGCTCCGGTTTCCTCCCACAATCTTAGGACGTGCTGGTTAGGTGCATTGACCCAAACAGGCGCGGGATTAAGAACATATGAACTAGGAGCAGGAGTAGGCCATCTGGCCCCATTAGCCTGCTCCGCCATTCAATAAGATCATGGCTAATCTTCTCGTGGACTTAGGGGAAGGCTAACTATAGCCGGATTAGGCAGGAATTGGTGGATGTTGATTGGGAGAGGATGTTCGAGGGTAAGTCCGCGTCTGGCATGTGGGAGTCTTTTAAGGAACTACTGATAAGGCTGCAGGATAGGCATGTGCCTGTAAAAAGGAAAGATAGGAAAGGTAGGATTCGAGAGCCGTGGATAACCAGGGAAATTGAGGATCTGATTAAAATGAAAAGGGAGGCGTACGTTAAGTCCAGGCAACTGAAAACAGATGGAGCTCTGGAGGAATACAGAGAGAGTAGGAAAGAACTCAAACGGGGAGTTAGAAGGGCAAAAAGAGGTCACGAGATGTTCTTGGCAGGCAGGATTAAGGAGAATCCTAAGGCATTCTATTCATACGTTAGGAACAAAAGAGTTGTCAGGGAGAAAATCGGACCTCTCAGGGACAAAGGAGGGGAATTATGCTTAGAACCCAAGGGAATAGGGGAGATCCTAAATGAATACTTTGCATCGGTATTCACGAAAGAGGAGGGCGTGTTAACCGGGAGTGTCTCGGAGGGAGGTGTTGACCCGTTAGAGAAAATCTCCATTACAAGAGAGGAAGTGTTAGGTTTTTTAGGGAACATTAAAACTGACAAAGCCCCAGGGCCTGATGGCATCTATCCTCGACTGCTCAGGGAGACGAGAGATGAAATTGCTGGGCCTCTGACGGAAATCTTTGTCGCTTCTTTGGACACGGGTGAGGTCCCTGAGGATTGGAGGATAGCGAATGTGGTCCCGTTGTTTAAGAAGGGTAGCAGGGATAACCCAGGAAATTATGGGCTGGTGAGCTTGACGTCCGTGGTAGGGAAGTTGTTGGAGAGGATTCTTAAAGACAGGATGTATGTGCATTTAGAACGGAACAATCTCATTAGTGACAGACAGCATGGTTTTATAAGAGGGAGGTCGTGCCTTACAAATTTGGTGGAGTTTTTTGAGGAAGTGACAAAAACGGTTGATGAAGGAAGGGCCATGGACGTCGTCTATATGGATTTCAGTAAGGCATTTGACAAAGTCCCACATGGCAGGTTGGTTAAGAAGGTTAAGGCTCATGGGATACAAGGAGAAGTGGCTAGATGGGTGGAGAACTGGCTTGGCCATAGGAGACAGAGGGTAGTGGTCGAAGGGTCTTTTTCCGGCTGGAGGTCTGTGACCAGTGGTGTTCATGATGTGGAGCAGTGGTGTTCCGCAGGGCTCTGTACTGGGGCCTCTGCTATTTGTGATATATATAAACGATTTGGAAGAAGGTGTAACTGGTGTAATCAGCAAGTTTGCGGATGACACGAAGATGGCTGGAATTGCGGATAGCGAAGAGCATTGTCGGGCAATACAGCAGGATATAGATAGGCTGGAAAATTGGGCGGAGAGGTGGCAGATGGAGTTTAATCCGGATAAATGCGAAGTGATGCATTTTGGAAGAAATAATGTAGGGAGGAGTTATACAATAAATGGCAGAGTCATCAGGAGTATAGAAACACAGAGGGACCTAGGTGTGCAAGTCCACAAATCCTTGAAGGTGGCAACACAGGTGGAGAAGGTGGTGAAAAAGGCATATGGTATGCTTGCCTTTATAGGACGGGGTATAGAGTATAAAAGCTGGAGTCTGATGATGCAGCTGTATAGAACGCTGGTTAGGCCACATTTGGAGTACTGCGTCCAGTTCTGGTCGCCGCACTACCAGAAGGACGTGGAGGCGTTAGAGAGAGTGCAGAGAAGGTTTACCAGGATGTTGCCTGGTATGGAGGGTCTTAGCTACGAGGAGAGATTGGGTAAACTGGGGTTGTTCTCCCTGGAAAGACGGAGAATGAGGGGAGATCTAATAGAGGTGTACAAGATTATGAAGGGGATAGATAGGGTGAACAGTGGGAAGCTTTTTCCCAGGTCGGAGGTGACGATCACGAGGGGTCACGGGCTCAAGGTGAGAGGGGCGAAGTATAACTCAGATATCAGAGGGATGTTTTTTACACAGAGGGTGGTGGGGGCCTGGAATGCGCTGCCAAGTAGGGTGGTGGAGGCAGGCACGCTGACATCGTTTAAGACTTACCTGGATAGTCACATGAGCAGCCTGGGAATGGAGGGATACAAACGATTGGTCTAGTTGGACCAAGGAGCGGCACAGGCTTGGAGGGCCAAAGGGCCTGTTTTCTGTGCTGTACTGTTCTTTGTTCTCTTTAGCTCCACTTACCCGCCCACTCACCATAACCCCTAATTCCTTTACTGTTCAAAAAGTTATGTATCCTTGCCTTAAAAACATTCAATGAGATAGCCTCAACTGCTTCACTGGGCAGGGAATTCCACAGATTCACAACCCTTTATGTGAAGAAGTTCCTCCTCAGCTCAGTCCTAAATCTGCTTCCCCTTATTTTGAGGCCATGCCCCCTAGTTCTAGTTTCACCTACCAGTGGAAACAACTTCCCTGCTTCTATCTTACCTATTCCCTTCATAATCTTCTATGTTTCTATAAGATCTCCCCTCACTCTTCTGAATTCCAATGAGTATAGCCCCAGTCCTCAGTCTCTCCTCATAAGCCAACCCTCTCAACTCCAGAATCAACCTCGTGAATCTCCTCTGCACCCCTTCCAGTGGCATTAGTGGCAACTATGGAAATTTCACAGTAACGTCATTGCAGTGTTAATGTAAGCCTTACTTGTGACTAATAAATAAAAAAAAGACTGTCAGAGAATACAACAGGATATAGATAGACTGGAAAATTGAGTGGAGAAATGGCAGATGGAACTTAATCTGGACAAATGCGAGGTGATACATTTTGCTACATCCAATTCAGGTGTCAGCTATAAAATAAATGGCAGAACCATCAGGAGCATAGACACACAGAGATCTGGGAGTGCAGGTCCACAGATCCTTAAAAGTGGCAGCACAGGTGGAAAAGGTGGTGAAGAAAGCATATGGCATGTTTGCCTTCATCGGCCGGGGCATCGAGTATAAAAGTTGGCAAATTATGTTACAGTTATATATAACGTTCGTTAGGCCACATTTGGAATACTGTGTCCAATTCTGGTCACCACACTACCAGAAGGATGTGGAGGTTTTGGAGAGAGTGCAGAAAATGTTTACCAGGATGTTGCCTGGTATGGAGGGTATTAGCTATGAGGAGAGATTGAATAAAGTGAAATTGTTCTCCCTGGAAAAATGGAGGCTGAGAGGCGACCTGATAGAAGTTTATAAAATTATGAGGGGTATGGATAGGCTGAACAGTTGGAAGCTTTTTCCCAGGGCAGAGATGACAATTACAAGGGGGCACAAGTTCAAGATAAGGGGGGGGGGAAGATTCAGTGGAGATGTGCGGGGGAAGCTTTTTTTTTTACACAAAGGGTGGTGGGGGCCTGGAATGCAGTGCCAAGTGAGGTGGTTGAGGCAGTTAAGACTTATCTTGATAGGCATACGAACAAACGGGGAATAGAGCGATATAAGTAGTTGGTTTAGATAGGTAAATGTGGTTGGCGCAGACTTGGAGAGATGAAGGGCCTGTTCCTGTGCTGTACTGTTCTTCGTTCTTTTTTCTCAGTTTAAAAATAGGTGGTTGCTCATTTTAGAGATGAGGAGAAATTTTTCTCAATGAAGGTTGTGAATCTTTGGAACACACTTCCTCAAAAGGCAGTGGGAGCAGAGTCTTTGAATATTCTTAAGGCAGAGCGAGGTAGAATCTTCATTAACAAGGGGGTGAAAGGTTATGCCCTCCCACTGGTGCTTCCACTTATCAGCAGCAAATGCAGGAGAGAATCAGGCTGTGATTGCAGCAATCCCCTGCAGAAATCCTCAACCTCATTGAGCTATCTGACCAGCATTTTAAAAAATTGCTCCAGGGCCACAAAGGGGCTATGGGCTGGACAAGCCTGACCCAAACCAAACCAGGTGGCATACCTGTTGTTCTCGCTTTTGCTTCCTTAGCTGAATCCCTTCTTCCTCTCTTCTCCTACGCATCTCCTCAGGATTTAATGCTTTGTTCTTGTAACGATTCATTCTATAATTTTCTTTTGCTGGACTAGCCGTGGTTTCTATGGGAAAAAAGTTAATGTTTAAACAGTGAAATCCATCACAAGGCAACATTGACATGACAAACATTAAGTTAAAATGCCACTGTTGTGCTCCCAATTCTCCAGTGGCAAATTCGCACTACTATTTGCTGGAAAAATAATTAGAATACATCATAGTGAACAGAGACAATTCAACAAAAATTGCAGTTCCATACCCAAGTGCTGTGCAGGAACAATACCAAACCCAATTTGGCACTGAGCCACATAAGGAGACACTAGGCCGGGTGACCAAAAAGTTTGGTCAAGGAGGTAACCTTTAAGGAGCATCTGCAAAGGAGAACACCGTCCTAGCAAACTACTGCTCCATCTCCAAACTCACTTTCTTTAACCTCCAAGGTCCTTGAACACATTGCCTCCCAAATCCAAGCCTATAGATTTCCATAAGTGTTAGATCCCCAATCAAAGTTTCTTCTCCTGCCACTGGGATTATCTCTGAAGTTGCATTGTAAATGGGTTTCACCGTAGCAACAGGAAAGGCAAAAGGAATTAAGCACTCTTTTTTGAAAGAGTTTACTGCAAAACATACTGTAGGAAAAGGATGGACTGACTTTGTGCAACACTTCAGCTAACAATTTATAAATGGAATATAGTTAATAAAACAAATTAGTTGACAAAATAAGTTTTGTAACTTAAATTCAATGATTCAAACTTCACTATAAAATAATGTTTCCGGGAGGAGAGCTGCAAAGAGGAAATAGATTTACGTGAGAGAACAAATGAAATACTATTTTTCAGCAGTCAAGAAAATGAAGAACTGATCTGATGGCGATCTTCAATAAAGGATGTTAAATGTTGAGTGATATCAGTCTCAAACACAATAGAACCAATGGGGGAAAGGTTCAACAAATCCAAACAAGAATTAACATGGAAGTTAGAATAAAAAAATCTTTGGACAGCAGAGATTTTAAAATTCTGACTGAAATGGTGTTAATATGTTTAAAATCCTTTTAACGGTAGAAGGAGCAAAGTGTGTGTGAAAATAGATAAAGTATCCAATGTATTAAAAATTTCCAATGCATATGGACTCTTCTCCATGTCGTAATTTCTATCAGTAAATGTTGCAAACAAGAACTTAATATTGATTGATAAATTATTTTTGATTCACATCTTCAAAATTCATTCAAATATCTATAACTGATATTCAGTTTGCCTGGATGGGCCATACACCAGACTAATGATGACAAGTAATTAACCAAATGCTAAATCATATTTTACTCAGCAAAACATTAACTGAATGACAGAGTGAACAATGTTGATTTATGCACTGTTCCAACCACTTATGTAAATGCTAGCTTGAAGTCACTTTGAGCACGTTTCTGCTTAATATCAAGTTAAAATTGACATATGAGAGATTCAGAAGTTTTGTCCCACTGTATAAAATGACTCAATACAGATCATCATAGAACATAAGAACAGGCCACTTGGCCCCTCATGCATGCTCCGCTGTAGGCAGGATCATCATGGCTGATCTGATTTGTCACATGTATTACTATACAGTGAAAAGTATTGTTTATGACAAAGCATACCAAACATAGAGAAGGAAAGGAGAGGGTGCATAATGTAGTGTTACAGTCATAGCTAAAATCATAGAGGTTTACAGCATGGAAACAAGCCCTTCGGCCCAACTTGCCCAGGCTGTCCTTTATATAAAAAAAACCACGAAGCTAGTCCCATTTGCCCGCGTTTGGCCCATATCCCTCTATACCCATCTTACCCACGTAACTGTCAAAATGCTTTGTAAAAAACAAAATTGTACCCACCTCCACTATTACCTCTGGCAGCTTGCTCCAGACACTCACTGAAAATATTGCCCCTCTGGATCCTTTTGTATCTCTCCCCTCTCACCTTAAACCAATGCCATCTAGTTTTAGACTCCCCTACCTTTGGGAAAAGATGTTGACTATCTAGCTGATCTATGCCCCTCATTATTTTATAGACTTCTATAAGATCACTCCTAAGCTTCCTACTCTCCGGGGAAAAAAGTCCCAATCTATCCAGCCTCTCCTTATAATTCAAACCATCAAGTGCTGGTAGCATCTTAGTAAATCTTTTCTGCACTCTTTCTAGTTTAATAATATCCTTTCTATAATAGGACAATCAGAACGGCACACAGTATTCTAAGTGTGGCCTTACTAATGTCTTGTACAATTGCAACAAGACATCCCAACTCCTATATTCAATGTTCTGACCAATGAAACCAAGCATGCCGAATGCCTTCATCACTCTGTCCACCTGTGATTCCACTTTCAAGGAGCTATGAACCTGTACCCCTAGATCTCTTTGTTCTATAACTCTCCCCAACACCCTACCATTAACTGAGTAAGTCCTGCCCTGGTTCGATCTACCAAAATGTACCATCTCACATTTATCTAAATTAAGTGCCATTCATCAGCCCACTAGCCCAATTGATCAAGATCCCATTGCAATCCTAGATAACCTTCTTCACTGTCCACTATGCCACCATTCTTGGTGTCAGCTACAAACTTACGAACCATGCCTCCTAAATTCTCATCCAAATCATTAATATAAATGACAAATAACAGAGAACCCAGCACTGATCCCTGAGACACACCACTGGTCACAGGCCTTCAGTTTGAAAAACAACCCTCTACAACCATCCTCTCCGTCTTCTGTCATCAAACCAATTTTGTATCCAATTGGCTACCTCACCCTGGATCTCATGAGATTTAACCTTATGCAACAACCTACCATGCTCGGGTGTGGAGAAAGAGCAGCTTAATACAAGGTAGGTCCATTCAAAGTTTGATTGCAGCAGGGAAGAAGCTGTTCTTGAATCAGTTGGTATGTGACCTCAGACTTTTATATCTTTTTCCCGATGAAAGAAGGTGGAAGAGAGTATGTCCGGGTAGGGTCCTTGATTATGCTGGCTGCTTTTCCGAGACAGCAGGAAATATAGACAGTACCAACGGGTGGGAGGCTGGTTTGAGTGATGGACTGGGCTTCGTTCACAACACCTTGTAGTTTCTTGCGGTCTTGGACAGAGCAGGAGCCATACCAAGCTGTGATACATCCAGAAAGAATGCTTTCTATGGTGCATCTGCAGATTCACTGGTGAACGTACCCTCAATGCTGTTGTGTCCAGATCTCTCCCAGCTGTATTTAGTTCTACCATTACTAACAGCACGCCGGTTATCCTGGGTATGCCCTGGGCATGAGCTCTTTAAGAAATCAGTGTCAACAGGCTTGTATCAGTTGAATGTCCCATTTCTCTTAGAGAGTCGTAATGGACATGCTGAATTTCCTTAGCCTCCTGAGAAAGCAGAGGCGTTGGTTAGCTTTCTGGATATAGCATTGACATGGAGGGACCAGGATAGGTTGTTGGTGATCTGGACACCTGGAAACTTGAAGCTCTCAACCATTTCCACTTCATCCCCGTTGATGTAGACAGGGGCATGTCCTCCATTACACTTCCTGAAGTCGATCACTACCTCCTTCATTTTGCTGACATTGAGGGAGAGATTGTCATCGCATCAGTTCACCAGATTCTCTACCTTTTTCCTGTATTCCGTCTTGTCATTGTTGGAGATCTGACCCACTACGGTGGTGGTGTCATCAGCAAACTTGAATGTCGAGTTGGAGGAGAATTTGGCCACACAATCATAGGTGCATCAGTATAGTAAAGGGCTGAGGACACAAGTGTTGAGGATATAGACATAGAGGATAGGAGCAGGAAGAGGCCATTTGGCCCTTCAAGCCTGCTCCACCATTCATTATGATCATGGCTGATCATCCAACTCAATAACCTAATCCTGCTTTTTCCCCATACCTTTGATCCCATTCACCCCAAGTGCTATATCCAGCCGCCTCTTGAATACATTCAATGTTTTGGCATCAACTACTTCCTGTGATAATGAATTCCAAAGGCTCACCACTCTTTGGGTGAAGACATGTCTCCTCACCTCCGTCCAAATGGTCAACCCGAATCCTCAGACTGTGATCCCTGGTTCTGGACTCCCCCACCATTGGGAATATTCTCACTGCATCTACCCTGACTGGTCCTGTTAGAATTTTATAAGTCTCTATGAGATCCCCCCTCATTCTTCTGATCTCCAGCAAAAACAATCCTAGCCCAGTCATTCTCTCCTCATACATCAGTCCCACCATCCCCAGAATCAGCCTGGTAAATCTTCACTGCGCTCTCTTGAGAGCAAGAACATCCTTCCTCAGAAAAGGGGACCAAAACTGCACACAATACTCTACTGTGGGGCCTCACCAAGGCCTTGTATAATTCCAACAAAACATCCCTGCTCCTGTACTCAAAACCTCTTGCAATGAAGGCCAACATGCCATTTGCCTTTTTTACCGCCTGCTGCACCTGCATGCTGACCTTCAGCAACTGGTGCACAAGGACACCCAGGTCCTGCTGCACACTCCCCTCTCCCAATTTACAGCCACTCAGGTAGTAATCTGCCTTCTTGTTTTTGTTTCCAAAGTGAATAACCTCACATTTATCCAAATTATACTGCATCTGCTATTGATTAGCCCACTCACCCAACCTGTCCAGATCATTCTGCAGGATCTCAGCATCCTCGTCACAGTTCACCCTCCCATCCAATTGGTATCATCTGCAAACTTTGAGATATTACATTTTGTTCCCTCATCCAAATTATTAATATATATTGTGAATGGCTGGGGTTCCAGCACCGATCCCTGTGGCACCCCACTAGTTACTGCCTGCCAGTTTGAAAAGCACCCATTAATTCCTACTCGTTGTTTCCTCCCTGCCAACTGGTTTTCTATTGGTCTCAATACACTTCCCCCAATTCCATGCACTTTAATCTTGCACAATAATCTCTTGTGCGGGACTTCGTCAAACGCTTTCTGAAAGTCCAAATATACCACATTGACTGGTCCCCCTTGTCAGCTCTACTAGTTACATCTTCAAAGAATTCCAACAGATTTGTCAAGCATGATTTCCCCTTCATAAATCCATGCTGACTCGGTCTGATCCTGCCACTGCTTTCTAAATGCTCTGCTATAAAGTCCTTGATAATGAATTCGAGAATTTTCCCCACTACCGATGTTAAGCTGACTGGTCTATAATTCCGTTTTCTCTCTACCTCCCTTTTTGAATATTGGAGTGACATTCGCTGCCCTCCAATCTGCAGGGAGTGTTCCAGAGTCTATAGAATCCTGGAAGATGACCACCAATGCATCCACTATTTCTAGAGCCACTTCCTTAAGTACTCTGGGATGTAGATTATCAGGCCCTGGGGATTTATCCACCTTAATCCCATCAATTTTCCCAACACCATTTCTCTACTAATATTGATCTCCCTCAGTTCTTCCCTCTCACAAAATCTTGCATTGTCCAACATTTCTGGCATCTGATTTGTGTCATCTTTTGTGAAGACAGAACCAAAGTATGTATTCAGTTGCTCGGCCATTTCTTTGTCCCCTATTATGTATTCCCTGTTTCTGTCTGTAGGGGACTTACATTTGTCTTCACCAACCTCTTTCTCTTCACGTATCTATAGAAAGTCTTAGGGCCCTATTTTACCATTTTGATTCTAAGAGCAGTGTGGACTTCAAACTGGGAGTGTTTCAGATCTGACTTTTAGACCCGTTCATTCTCAGGCACCCCCATAGGCACTCTGCCTAAAGAAATATCAGCGATTCCAAATCGCGCTGCATGTGCCTGCTGATCAGATAGCTCAAATTTGTGAGACATGATTTTCCACTCACAAAGCCATGCTGTCTGTCCCTAATCATTCCTTGCGTCTCTAAATGCCTGTAGATCCTGTCTCTCAAAATACCCTCCAACAACTTACCCATCACAGATGTGAGGCTCATTGGCCTTTAGTTCCCAGGCTTTTCCCTGCAACCCCTTTTAAACAAAGGCACAACATTTGCCACCCTCCAATCTTCAGGCACCTCACCCGTGACTATCGATGATTCAAACATCTCTGCAAGGGGACCCGCAATTTCCTCCCTAGCCTCCCATAATGTCCTAGGATACACTTCATCAGGTCCTGCGGATTTATCTACCTTGATGTGTTTTAGGACTTCCAGCACCTCTTTCTCTGTAATACGTACAGTCCAATCAAATTGGCAAAGGTAGCCTTGAGGGAGATTTCATAGAGTGTATGAGGGATTGTTTCTTAGAGTAATATGTTATGGAACCAACCAGGGAGCAGGCTGTTTTTCGGGCGGCACGGTGGCACAGTGGTTATAGCACTGCTGCCTCACAGCGCCAGGGATCCAGCTTCAATTCTGGCCTCGGCTGACGGTCTGTGTGGAGTTTCCATGTTCTCCCCATGTCTGCATGATTTCCTTGCAGAGTACAAAGATGTGTGGGTTAGGTTGATTGGCCATGATAAATTGTTTCTTAGTGTCAGGGGGATTAGGACGGTTAATGTGCGGGATTATGGGGATAGGACCTGGGTGGGATTGTTGTTGGTGCAGGCTCGATGGGCCAAATGGCCTCCTTCTGCACTGTAGATTCCATGGGTCTATTTTAGATTTTGTATTATGTGACAAAGAAGAGTTAATAAATAGTCTTGTTCTCAAAGATTTTCTTGGAAAGAGAGTGATCATAGCATGCTAGAATTTCAGATTCAGAGAAGACAGAGTGCCATACTAGAGTTTCAGCATTGGGCACAGGTAATTTCCAGGCCTGAGGAAAGAGTTGGCCCAGGTAAACTGAGCACGAATAATTGAGGGCAGGACAGTTGAGGAACAATGGCGGATGTTCAGTGAGATATTGAATACCTTTCAATTAAAGTATATTCCTGAGGAAGAGGAATTGTAAAATGAAGAAAAACGTTCCATGGCTAGACAAGGAAGTCAAAGACGACATAAAGGCAAAAACTAGGGCATACCAAACTGCAAAAGATAGCGGTAAGCTGGAGGATTGGGAGGACTTTAATGTTCAGCAAAAGACTACCAAAAATAGAATCAAAAGAGCCAAGATAAATTACGAAAGGAAATTAGCAGAAAACAAAAACAGATACCAAAAGCGTCTACAAATATATAAAGAGGAAGAGAATAACTAAAGTAAATATTGGCCCTTTAGAGGATGATACTGGTGAGATATTAATGGGGAACACAGAGATGGCAGAAGCACGAAACCAATATTTTGCCTTTGTCTTCACGGCTGAGAATAATGAAGATTTTTCAAAAACTAGTTAATGCAGAGCAACTTGGTGCAATAACCATTATCAGGGAGAGGGTATTGAATAAACTAATGGGATTAAAGGTAGATAGGTCTCCGGAACATGATGGCCGGTACCTTAGGGTATTAAAGAAGGTGGCAGCAGAAATAGTGGCTGCATTGGCTGTGATATTTCAAAATTCCTTGGATTCTGGCAAGGGGCCGGTAGACTGGAAACACGCTAATGTGATGCCCCTATTCAAAAAGGGAGAGAGTCAAAAAGTAGGAAACGATAGGCCGGTTAGCTTGACCTCTGTGGTGGGGAAGTTGCCGGAATCAGTCACAAAGGAGGAGATGAATGAGCATTTGGAAAGACAAAGCTCAATCCACCACTGTCAGCATGGTTTTATGAAGGGTAAGTCATGCTTGACAAACCTGCTTGTGTTCAGAATCACAGGATCCTACAGTGTAGAAGAGGCCCTTCGGTCCATCGAATCTGCACCGACAGATGAAATGCCCTGGCCTGCCCACCTAATCCCACTTGCCAGCACTTGGCCCTTAGTCTAGAATCACAGTGCGCCATTGTTCCCCAACTGTCCTGCCCTTCTCTGAGGACGTAACCAGCAAGGTAGATAGTGGGGAGCCTATGGATGTGGTTTATCTAGACTTCCAGAAGCCGTTTGACAAGGTGCCGCATATAAGACTGAGCCAGAAGGTGAGATCACAGATGATTGGGAGTACTAGATTGGATTGAGGATTGGCTGACTGGCAGAAAGCAGAAGGTCGAGATAAATGGGTCCTTCTCTGTTTGGAGAAATCTAACTGGTGAGGTGCCGCAGGGGGTCAGTCCTCGGACCTCAACTGTTTACAATCTATCAATGATCTGCACACGCAGGGGCAGAGTGTAACGTAGCAAAATTTGCGGATGATACTAAAATAGGTGGGAAAGCAGGCAGTGAAGAGGATATAAAGATTTTACAGACGGATATAGATAGGCTTGGAGAATGGGCCAAAATCTGGCAGATGGAATTTAATGTGGATAAGTGTGAAGTTATCCATTTTGGCCGAAAAAATTGAAAGGCAAATTATTACCTAAATGGAAAGCAGATTCAAAATGCGCTCGGGCAGAGGGATCTGGGTGTCTATGTTCATGAATCGCAGAAACTCTGTATGCAGGAATAGCACATAATAAAAAAGGCAAATGGGATGTTGGTCATTTATTGCAAAAGGACTGGGTATAAAAGTAGAGAAGTGTTGCAATTGTATAGGGTGTTGCTGAGCCCACATCTGGAGTATTGTGGCCAGTTTTGGTCTCCTTGCTCTCGCGAGGGGGATAGAATATAAAAGCAGGGAGGTCTTGCTGCAACTGTACAAGGCACTGGTGAGGCCGCAACTGGAGTACTGTGTGCAGTTTTGGTCCCCTTATTTGCGAAAGGATATATTGGCCTTGGAGGGAGTGCAGAGAAGGTTCACCAGGTTGATACCGGAGATGAGAGGTGTGGCTTATGAGGAGAGATTAAACAGATTGGGTCTGTACTCGTTGGAGTTTAGAAGGATGAGGGGTGATCTTATAGAGACATATAAGATAATGAAGGGGCTGGATAGGGTAGAGGTGGAGAGATTCTTTCCACTTAGAAGGGAAACCAGAACTAGAGAGCACAGCCTCAAAATAAGGGGGGCCGGTTCAGAACAGAGTTGAGGGGGAACTTCTCCTCTCAGAGGGTAGTGAATCTCTGGAATTCTCTGCCCATTGAAGTGGTGGAGGCTTCCTCGTTGAATATGTTTAAATCATGGGTAGATAGTTTTCTGATCGATAAGGGAATTAGGGGTTATGGGGAGTAGGCGGGTAAGTGGAACTGATTCGCTTCAGATCAGCCATGATCTTGTTGAATGGCGGGGCAGGCTCGAAGGGCCAGACGGCCTACTCCTGCTCCTATTTCTTATGTTCTCCTTATTTGAGGAAGGATGTGGTGGCATTGGAGGCAGTTCAGAGGTTCACCAGATTGATCCCGGGGATGATGTATGAGGAGAGATTAAACAGTTTGGGCTTGTACTCACTGGAGTTTAGGAGGATGCGAGGGGATCATCGATAAATTTTTAAAACAGATTGATAAATTAAATGTAGACCAAATGTTTCCTCTTCTAGGGCTTCTAGAACAAGAGGTCACAGGTATAGGTTGCAAGCTGGTAGATTTAAAACTGAGATGAGGAGGAACTATTTCTCACAGAGGGTGGTGAATTTGTGGAACTCACTGCCCCATAGCGCGGTGGAGTCTGAATCATTGAATGGTTTCAAGAAAGAGATAGACATATTTCTAATGAAAAAAGGGAAAAGAGGGATATGGGAGCTGGTGAAGAGGTGGATTTGAGACCACAGAGATTAGCCATGATAGAAACATAGAAAATAGGAGCAGGAGGAGGCCATTTGGCCCTTCGAGCCTGCTCCGCCATTCATTATGATCATTGCTGATCGTCCAACTCAATAGCCTAATCCTGCTTTTTCCCCATAACCTTTGATCCCATTCACCCCAAGTGCTGTATCCAGCCGCCTCTTGAGTATATTCAATGTTTTGGCATCAACTACTTCCTGTGGTAATGAATTCCACAGGCTCACCACTCTCTGGGTGAAGAAATGTCTCCTCAACTCCATCCTAAATGGTCGACCCCGAATCCTCAGTCTGTGACCCCTGGTTCTGGACTCCCCCACCATCGGGAACAAGCTCCCTGCATCTACTCTGTCTAGTCCTGTTAGAATTTTAAGTCTATTGGAGATCCCGCCTCATTCAAAGAACAAAGAAAATTACAGCACAGGAACAGGCCCTTCGGCCCTCCAAATAATTTACCGAATATTAACGATAGAGAGTTGGTAGGAGGAGAGGTACTCAATACAATTAATGTTACCAGGGAGGCAGTGCTTGGTAGACTAACGGAACTGAAGGTGGACAAGTCCCTGGGCCCGGATGGAATGCATCCCAGGGTACTGAAAGAAATGTCAGAGGTTATTTATCAAAATTCATTGGATTCTGGGGTAGTGCCGGCGGATTGGAAAACAGCTAATGTTACGCCGCTGTTTAAAAAAGGAAATAGACAAATGGCGGGTAACTACAGGCCGGTTAGCTTAACGTCTGTAGTTGGGAAAATGCTGGAATCCATCATTAAAGAAGAAATAGCAGGCCATCTGGATAAGAATGGTTCGATTAAGCAGACGCAGCATGGATTCATGAGGGGTAAGTCGTGCTTGACGAACTTGTTGGATTTTTATGAAGATGTGACTCGTGCGGTTGACGGAGGGGAACCGGTGGATGCGGTGTTTTTGGATTTCCAAAAGGCGTTTGATAAGGTGCCTCACAAAAGGTTGCTGAAGAAGATTGGGTCACACGGAGTTGGGGGTAGGGTGTTAGCGTGGATTGGGGATTGGCTATCCGACAGGAAGCAGAGAGTCGGAATAAACGGGTGCTTTTCTGGTTGGCGGATGGTAACTAGTGGCATGCCGCAGGGATCGGTACTGGGGTCTCAACTATTTACCATTTATATAGACGATCTGGAGGAGGGGACTGAGTGTAGGGTAACAAAGTTTGCAGACGACACAGAGATAAGTGGAAAAGTGAATCGTGTGGAGGGCGTAGAACGTCTGCAGAGAGATTTGGACAGGCTGAGTGAGTGGGCGAGGATCTGGCAGATGGAGTATAACGTTAACAAATGCGAGGTTATTCACTTTGGAAGAAATAATAGCAAATTGGTTTATTATTTAAATGGAAAGAAATTACAACATGCTGCTGTGCAGAGGGACCTGGGGGTCCTTGTGCATGAGACGCAAAAACCCAGTCTGCAGGTGAAACAGGTAATCAACAAGGCAAATGGGATGTTGGCCTATATCGCAAGGAGGATAGAATATAAAAGCAGAGATGTCTTGCTGCATCTGTACAGGGCATTGGTGAGGCCGCAGCTGGAATACTGTGTGCAGTATTGGTCCCCTTATTTGCAGAAGGATATATTGGCCTTGGAGGGAGTGTAGAGAAGGATCACCAGGTTGATACCAGAGATGAGGGGTGTTGATTATGAGGAGAGACTGAGCAGATTGGGTTTGTACTCGTTGGAATTTAGAAGGCTGAGGGGGGATCTTATAGAGACCTATAAGATAATGAAGGGGCTGGATAGGGTAGAGGTGGAGAGATTCTTTCCACTTGGAAAGGAAACTAGAACTAGAGGGCACAGCCTCAAAATAAAGGGGGGTCAGTTTAGGACAGTGTTGAGGAGGAACTTCTTCTCTCAGAGGGTGGTGAATCTCTGGAATTCTCTGCCCACTGAAGTGGTGGAGGCTACCTCGTTGAATATGTTTAAATCACGGATAGGTGGATTCCTGATCGGTAAGGGAATTAGGGGTTATAGGGATCAGGCGGGTAAGTGGAACTGATCTACTTCAGATCAGCCATGATCTTATTGAATGGCGGGGCAGGCTCGAGGGGCTAGATGGCCTCCTCCTGCTCCTATTTCTTATGTTCTTATAAGTCTGCACCAACTATGCTGCCTAGCTGAACTAAAACCCCCTACCTTTCCGGGGACCATATCCCTCCCTTCCCATCCTATTCATGTATTTGTCCAGACGCTCCTGAAAAGTCACTATCGTATCTGCTTCGACTACCTCCCCCTGCAGCGAGTTCCAGGCACTCACCACCCTCTGTGTAAAAAACCTTCCAAAATGCATTACATAGAAAAACTACAGCACAAACAGGCCCTTCGGCCCACAAGTTGCGCCGGTCATATCCCTACCTATCTCGGCCTATATATAGGCTTACCTATAACCCTCAATCCTATTAAGTCCCATGATATCCTATGGGAGCGCTGCTCCTTCGTCAGGTGAGTGGGAGATCTGCGAACAAACAGCTGGTTTGCGGTTTGTTAGCAGATCTCCCACTCACCTGATGAAGGAGCTGCACTCCGAAAGCTAGTGGCATTTGCCAACAAATAAATCTGTTGGACTTTAACCTGGTGTTGTTAGACTCCTTACTGTGTTTACCCCAGTCCAACGCCGGCATCTCCACTTCTATATCCACCTTGCCAGCTCACCTCTGATTCCTTCTGCACCAATCTGCCATGATGGACCTTGTCAAAGGCCTTACTGAAGTCCATGTAGACAACATCCACTACCCTACCCTCATCAATCATCTTCCTCACTTCCTTGAAAAACTCGATCAAGTTAGTGAGGCATATCCTCCCCTTCACAAAACTATGTTGCCTCTCACTAATACATCCACTTATTTTCAAGTGGGAGTAAATCCTGTCTCAAAGAATCCTCTCCAATAATTTCCCTACCACTCACTGGCCTGTAATTACAGGCTCACTGGCCTGTAATTACCTGGAATATTCTTGCTACCCTTCTGAAACAAAGGAACAACATTGGCTATTCTCCAATCCTTGGGACCTCCCCTGGAGCCAGTGAGAATGCAAGGGTTTCTCTCAAGGCCCCAGTAATTTCCTCCCTTGCTTCTTTCAGTATTCTGGGGTATATCCCATCAGGCCCTGGGGATTTGTCTACCTTAGCGTTTCTCAAGAACCCCATAACTCTCCTTTTTGATCTCAACATGACTCAAACTATCTACACACCCTTTCCCAGACTCATCATCCACCAAGTCCTTCTCTTTGGTGAACACTGACGCAAAGTACTCATTTAATACCTCGTCCATTTCCTCTGGCTCCATGCAGAGATTTCCTCCCCTGTCCTCAGGAGCCTAACTCTCTCTCTGGCTACCCTCTTGCTCTTTATATTTGTATAAAAAGCCTTGGGATTTTCCTTAATCCTGCTGGCCAATGACTTGGAGGAATGATTTGGAGGTAAATGTAACTGGTTTGATTAGTAAGTTTGCGGACGACATAAAGGTTGGTGGATTTGCAGATAGCGATGAGGACCATCAGAGGATACAGCAGGATATAGATCAGTTGGAGACTTGGGCTGAGAGATGGCAGATGGAATTTAATCCGGACAAGTGTGAGGTAATGCATTTTGGAAGCTCTAATACAGATAGGAAATATACAGTAAGTGGCAGAACCCTTAAGAGTATTGACAGACAAAGGGATCTGGGCATACAGGTACACAGGTCACTGAAAGTGGCAATGCAGGTGGAGAAGGTAGTCAAGAAGGTAAACGGCATGCTTGCCTTCATCAGCCGGGGTACTGAGTTTAAAAATTGGCAAGTCATGTTGCAGCTTTATAGAACCTTAGTTAGGCTGCACTTGGAATATAGTGTTCAATTCTGGTCGCCACAGTACCAGAAGGATGTGGAGGTTTTGGAGAGGGTACAGAAAAGATTTACCAGGATGTTGCCTGGTATGGAGGGCATTAGCTATGAGGAGAGGTTGGAGAAACTTGGTTTGTTCTCACTGGAACGACGGAGGTTGAGGGGGAGACCTGATAGAAGTCTACAAGATTATGAGAGGCATGGACAGAGTGGATAGTCAGAAGCTTTTTCCCAGGGTGGAAGAGTCAATTACTAGGGGGTGCAGATTTAAGGCACGAGGGGCAAGGTTTAAAGGAGATGTATGAGGCAAGTTTTTTTTACACAGTGGGTGGTGGTGCCTGGAACTCGTTGCCGGGGGAGGTAGTGGAAGCGGATACGATAGTGACTTTTAAGGGGCGTCTTGACAAATACATGATTAGGATGGGAATAGGGGGATAAGGTCCCCGGAAGGGTAGGGGGTTTTAGTTCAGTCGGGCAGCATGGTCGGTGCAGGCTTGGAGGGCTGAAGGGCCTGTTCCTGTGCTGTAATTTTCTGTTCTTTGACCCCTTTTAGCCCTCTTTACTCCTTGCTCAAGTTTCTTTCTACTTTCCTTGTATTCCACACTTGCTTTGTGTGTTCCCAGCCTCCTTGCTTTGACAAATGCTTCCTTTTTCTCTTTGACTTGGCTCACAATAGCTATTGTTATCCAAAGTTCCCAAAACTTGCCATACTTATCCTTCGTCCTTACAGGAATGTGCTGGTCCTGAATCCCTATCAATTTACACTTGAAAGCCTCCCACATGCCAGATGTTGATTAGCCCTCAAACATCTGCCCCCAATCTACATTCTTCAGTTCCTGTCTAATATTGTTGTAATTAGCCTTCCCCCAATTTAGCACCTTCACTTGAGGACTACACTTATCCTTTATCCATCAGGACCTTAAAGCTTACTGAATTGTGGTCACTGTTCTCGAACTGCTCTTCTACTGAAACGTCGACCACCTGGCCGGGCTCATTCCCCAATACTAGGTCCAATACTAGGCCTCCTTCCCTAGTTGGACTATCATAGAATCATAAAATCCCTACAGTGCAGAAGGAGGCCATTCAGCCCATTGAGTCAATCACAATCCCACCCAGGCCCTATTCCTGTAACCCCTTATATTTACCCTGCTAATCCCCCTGACACTAGGGTTAATTTAGCATGACCAATCAACCTAACCCCCACATCTTTGGACTGTGGGAGAAAAGTGGAGCAGCCAGAAGAAACCCATGCAGATACGGGGAGAATGTGCAAACTCCATGCAGACAGTGACCCGAGGCCGGGAATTGAACCCGGCTCCCTAGCACTGTGCGGCAGCAGTACTAACCACTGTGCCATGACTATCTACATACTGTTTCAAGAAGCCCTCCTGGATGCTCTTTACAAACTCTGCCCCATCCATGCCCCTAGCACTAAGTGAGTCCCAGTCAACATAGGGAAAGTTAAAATCTCCCACCACAACAACCCTGTTACTTTTACACCTTGCCAAAATCTGTCTACATATCTGTTCCTCTATCTCCCGCTGGCTGTAGGACGGCCTATAGTAAACCCCCAACATTGTGACCACACCCTTCCTAGTCCTGAGCTCTACCCATATTGCCCCACTGTATGAGCACTCCGAGGTGTCCTCCCACAGTACAGCTGTGATATTCTCCTTAACCAGTAGTGCAACATCCCCACTCCTTTTACATCCCCCTCTATCCCGCCTGAAACATCTGTATCCTGGAATGTTAAGCTGCCAGTCCTGTCCTTCCCTTAACCAAATCTGTAATAGCAACAACATCATAGTTCCAAGTACTAATCCAAGCTCTAAGTTCATCTGCCTTACCCGTGCCTTACCTGTTATATTGAAACAAATGCAGTTCAGTCCACCAGATCCCCTTTGATCAGCAACCACACCCTGTCTGCTCTTTCCCAGGGTCTTACTGGCCCTACTCTCTGGTTCCCCTTCAGTTAATTCATCTTTGCTTTGGTTCCCACTCCCCTGCCAAACTAGTTTCAATCCTCCTGTGTGACACTAGCAAACCTTCCGGCCAGAATATTTATGCCTTTCCAGTTTAGATGCAATCCGTCCTTCTTGTACAGGTCCCACCTGCCCTGAAAGAGATCCCAATGGTCCAGATTTCTGAAGCCCTCCCTCCTACATCAGCTGTTTAGCCACGTGTTGAGCTGCACTATCTTCCTATTTCTAGCCTCACTGGCATGTGGCACAGAGAGTAATCCTGAGATTATAACCCTCGAGGTCCTGCTTTTTAAGTTTCTACCTAACTCCCTAAACTGCTGCTGCAGGACCTCACCACTCTTCCTACCTCTGTCGTTAGTACCAATATGTACCACGACCTCTGGCTGTTCACCCTCTCCCTTCAGAATGCTTTCTGCCCATTCAGAGACATCCTGGACCCTGGCACCAGGGAGGCAGCATACCATCCTGGAGTTTCTTCCACGTCCACAGAAGTGCCTATCTGCACCCCCAACTATAGAGTCCCCTATAACTATTGCTTTAGTGTTCTTTGTCCCTCCCTGCTTAACATAGAAAAAATACAGCACAAACAGGCCCTTCGGCCCACAAGTTGCGCCGGTCATGTCCCTACCTACCTAGGCTTATATATAGGCTTACCTATAATCCTCAATCCTATTAACAACAGAGCCAGTTGTGCTGCTGCTGCTGTTATCCCCTGATAGGCCATCCCCCAACAGTATCCAAAACTGTATACTTGTTTATACCGTTCTATAAATATGTGAAGAGTAAAAGGATGAGACGTGAAAGAATAGGGCCTATAAAAGGTGAAGGTGGGAAAATCAGTACGGAACCAGTAGAAATGGCAGAGATGCTTAATGAGTATTTTGCCTCGGTTTTCACAGAGGAGAAGGACTCGGGTGGATGTACTGTGGGCTTGCGGTGGACTGAAAAGATTGAGTATGTGGACTTTAACAAAGAGGTTGTGCTGGAATCTTTGAATGGCATCAAGATAGATAAGTTGCCGGTCCGGATGGGATGTACCCCAGGTTACTGTGGGAGGCAAGGGAAGAGATTGCAGAGCCTCTGGCGATGATCTTTGTGTCGTCGATGGAGACGGGAGAGGTGCCGGAGGATTGCGGATGTGGTTCCTATTTTCAAGAAGGGGAATAGGGATAGCCCAGGAAATTACTGACCGGTGAGTCTAACCTCAGTGGTTGGTAAGCTGATGGAGAAGATCCTGAGGGACAAGATTTATGAGCTCACAAATTTGATAGAATTGTTTGAGGAGGTAACTAAGTGTGTTGATGAAGGTAGGGCAGTTGATGTCATATACATGGATTTTAGTCAGGCGTTTGATAAGATCCCCCATGGTCGGCTTATGATGAAAGTGAGGAGGTGTGGGATAGAGGGAAAGTTGGCCGATTGGATAGGTAACTGGCTATCTGATCGAAGACAGAGGGTGGTGGTCGATGGAAAATTTTTGGATTGGAGGCAGGTTGCTAGCGGAGTGCCGCAGGAATCAGTGCTTGGTCCTCTGCTCTTTGTGATTTTTATTAATGACTTAGAGGAGGGGGCTGAAGGGTGGATCAGTAAATTTGCTGATGACACCAAGATTGGTGGAGTAGTGGATGAGGTGGAGGGCTGTTGTGGGCTGCAAAGAAACATAGATAGGACGCAAAGCTGGGCTGAAAAATGGCAAATGGAGTTTAACCCTGATAAATGTGAGGTGATTCATTTTGGTAGGACTAATTTAAATGTGGATTACAGGGTCAAAGGTAGGGTTCTGAAGACTGTGGAGGAACAGAGAGATCTTGGGGTCCATATCCACAGATCTCTAAAGGTTGCCATTCAAGTGGATAGAGCTGTGAAGAAGGCCTATAGTGTGTTAGCTTTTATTAACAGGGGGTTGGAGTTTAAGAGCCGTGGGGTTATGCTGCAACTGTACAGGACCTTGGTGAGACCACATTTGGAATATTGTGTGCAGTTCTGGTCACCTCACTATAAGAAGGATGTGGAAGCGCTGGAAAGAGTGCAGAGGAGATTTACCAGGATGCTGCCTGGTTTGGAGGGTAGGTCTTATGAGGAAAGGTTGAGGGAGCTGGGGCTGTTTTCTCTGGAGCGGAGGAGGCTGAGGGGAGACTTAATAGAGGTTTATAAAATGATGAAGGGGATAGATAGAGTGAACGTTCAAAGACTATTTCCTCAGGTGGATGGAGCTATTACAAGGGGGCATAACTATGGGGTTCGTGGTGGGAAATACAGGAAGGATATCAGAGGTAGGTTCTTTATGCAGAGAGTGGTTGGGGTGTGGAATGGACTGCCTGCAGTGATAGTGGAGTCAGACACTTTAGGAACATTTAAGCGGTTATTGGATAGGCACATGGAGCACACCAGGATGATAGGGAGTGGGATAGCTTGATCTTGGTTTCAGATAAAGCTCGGCACAACATCGTGGGCTGAAGGGTCTGTTCTGTGCTGTACTGTTCTATGTTCTATGAGCATTTGGAGAGGTTTAGTATGCTCAAGAATACTCAGCATGGCTTTGTCAAAGGCAGATCGTGCCTTACGAGCCTGGTGGAGTTCTTCGAAAATGTGACTAAACACATTGACGAAGGGAAAGCGGTAGATGTGGTTTATATGGATTTTAGCAAGGCGTTCGATAAGGTCCCCCATGCAAGGCTTCTAGAAAAAGTGAGAGGGCATGGGATCCAAGGGGCTGCTGCCCTGTGGATCCAGAACTGGCTTGCCCAAAGGAGGCAGAGAGTGTGTATAGATGGGTCATTTTCTAATTGGAGGCCGGTCACTAGTGGTGTGCCCCAGGGATCTGTTCTGGGACCCTTGCTGTTTGTCATTTTCATAAATGACCTGGCTGAGGAAGTGGAGGGATGGGTTGGTAAGTTTGCCGACGGCACGAAGGTTGGTGGGGTTGTGGATAGTCTGGAGGGATGCCAGAAGTTACAGAGGGACATAGATAGGATGCAAGACTGGGCGGACAAGTGGCAGATGGACTTCAACCCAGATAAATGCATCGTGGTCCATTTTGGCAGGTCAAATGGGATGAAGGAGTACAATATAAAGGGAAAGACTCTTAGTACGGTAGAGGATCAGAAGGACCTTGGGGTCCAGGTCCATAGGACTCTAAAATCGGCCCCGCAGGTGGAGGAGGTGGTTAAGAAGGCGTATGGTGTGCTGGCCTTTATCAATCGAAGGATTGAGTTTAGGAGTCCGGGGATAATGATGCAGCTATATAAGACCCTCGTCAGACCCCACTTGGAGTACTGTGCTCAGTTCTGGTCGCCTCATTACAGGAAGGATGTGGAAAAGATTGAAAGGATGCAGAGGAGATTTACAAGGATGTTGCCTAGATTGAGTGGCATGCCTTATGTGGATAGGCTGAGGGAGCTCGGTCTTTTCTCCTTGGAGAGACAAAGGATGAGAGGAGACCTAATAGAGGTATATAAGATGTTGAGAGGCATAGATCGGGTGGACTCTCACAGGGTGGAAATGTCTGCTACGAGAGGACACAGGTTTAAGGTGCTGGGGGGTAGGTACAGGGGAAATGTTAGGGGGAAGTTTTTCACACAAGAGGGTGGTGGGCGAGTGGTGGTGGAGGCAAACTCAATAGGGTCTTTTAAGAGACTCCTGGATGAGTACATGGGACTTAATAGGATGGAGGGTTATAGGTAGGCCTAAAAGGTAGGGATATGTTCGGCACAACTTGTGGGGCCGAAGGGCCTGTTTTGTGCTATAGTTTTCTATGTTTCTATGTTAGAGAGGGGGATGGCCACAGGGGATTCCTGCACTGACTGCCTGCCCCTTCTAGCGGTCACCCATCTATCTGCCTGCAGCTTGGGTGTGACCATGTCTCTAAAGCTCCTATCTATGACGCTTTCCGCCATCTTCATGCTCCTAAGTGCATCCAACTGCTGCTCCAACCTATCCATATGGTCTATATGGAACTGCAATTGGGTGCACTTCCTGCAGATGTACTCGTCCAAGACACTGGAAGCGTCACGGATATCCCACATCTCACAAGTGCAGCACTTAACCCCACTGACTGACATTTCTAGCAACAATGAAATTATTTAAGAAAATTTATAAAACTCTTATCTTCACTTTTACCTTCTCACAGCCTTTTTTTTTTAAGTTAGATGAGGAGGGAGGGAAACACTAATGTAGTGTTTCGGGCTTATCGCTCCTTGACACCAGATCTTCCGCTTCCCACTTCTTAGTAGATGTTGCTGGTCCGACCTCTCCCAGAATGCACCAGTGAAGTCCCTCAGCCGCCTCCACTGGATGCCTGGATTCATCTGAACTCCAGCGAAAATAATCCTAACCTAGTCAACCCCTCCTCATATATCAATCCCGCCATCCCCGGATTCAGCCTGGTAAACTTTGCTGCATTCCCTCGGGAGCAAGAGCATCCTTCCTCAGAGGAGGAGACCAAAACTGCACAGAATGTTCTAGGTGTGGCATCACCAAGGCCCTATATGATTGCAACAACACATCCCTGCTCCTGTACTCAAAACCTCTTGCAATGAAGATCAACATACCATTTGCTTTCTTTACCGCCTGTGGCACCTGCATGCTTACCTTCAGCGACTGGTGCATAAGGACACCCAGGTCCCGCTGCCCACTCCCCTCTCCCAATTTTCAGCCATTGAGGTAGTAATCTGTATCCTATGCAAGGTCAATTTTCATAATTTCCTCTTCAATCCTTTTCAGAAATGCTAAATCATTACTGGTTACACTAATCTGAATTGGGGTCTTGTCAAATCAAATGATCTGATTGAAGGGCTGAATTTGCCTACTTCTGCTCCTAATTCCTATGTTTTTACATAACTTAGAGTGAATTAATTAACTGAAGACTTCCGGAGGAGCCCCTGAGGATCATCAATTCGGCATTTCTGACTGAAGATCGCTGCAGATGCTTTAGCATTGTCATTTGTACTGATGTGCTGCGCTTCCACATCATTGAAGATGGGGATATTTGTGGAGTTTCCTCCTCCAATGTGTTGTGGAATTGTCCACCACTATTCACAGCAGGATGTGTCAGGATTGCGGAGCAGGCACAAAGGGCTTAATTTGCCTACTTCTGCTCCTATTTCTTATGTTCCTATGTAACTTGGGAATTTGGAGTACAGAATCGTGGATTCTAGTTATCTGGATTGGTTTAGATTTATGTGAAGTTACACATATGAAGTTACACAGAAAGCAAAAAAATAGCATTTAGATTAACCCAGGTCACTGAGCACAGTATATTCTCTGGATTATATTTTGGATAGTCTTTATCCGTGCTATATTCGTTCTCATATTCTAAATGTTAAAGATTTATACTGTATCCTATGCAAGATCAATTTTCATAATTTCCTCTTCAATCCTTTTCAGAAATGCTATATCATTACTGGTTAAACTAATCAGAATTGGAGTCATGTCAAATCAAATTATTGTAGACAGAATTAGATAACAGATGGAAGCCATTTGGCACATCATGTTTGCACTGGCTCTCCAAACGTACCACTCCCCTGTCTTCTCCCTGTAACCCTGCACATTCTTCCTTTTCAGATAATCATCTAATTCCCTCTTGAATGCCTCAACTGAACCTGCCTCCACTACATTCAGGAATTCTGTTCCAGATCTTAACCACTCACTGCATGAAAAAAGTTTCTCCTCATGATTCCATTGTTTCTCTTTGTCAATTACCTTGAATCCGTACTCTTGATCATTCCACCAATGGCAACAAGTTTTTCCTATGTATTCTGTCAGACCACTCATGATTTTGAATACCTCTATCAAATTTAATTATGCCAAATATGTGTACAGTTTTTGAAAGCAGCAATGATTTTTCCAGAAAGTATTCTTATCACATCAGAGAAGTTAGTATTTATGATTAAGATTCTACTCCATTACTGCCCATGGCAGAAGGAAATGTTCAAATTTATGTAATCAAATGTAAAGTGTATAAAGCGTTTATACACCCTTAACTACTGGCAGATTTACCCAGCATTGTTCTATATGCATTTGTGCTAATGTACAAGTTACACAAATACAAGTTAGAAAATAATCCCTCCTCTTGGTTGTGACAAATTGAGATTTCCACTCCATCTAACGAAGGAGCAGCACTCCGAAAGCTAATGGCATTTGCTCCCAAATAAACCTGTTGGACTTTAACCTGGTGTTGTTAAAACTCTTACTGTGACAAATTGCTCAGGCACTAATAATATTGCCATTGGACACATTTCACTGTCCTTTCATCACTTGATCAAAATCTCAGAGCTCCCGACCAAGCAGCATTTTTAGTGTACCTCAAGTACATGACTGCAGCGGTTCAAGAAGAAGGATCACCAGCACTCTGTTAAGGACAATTAAGAATGGGCAATATATTCTGCCTTCCTAACGATGCCCACTCCTGAAGAATGCTATAAACAAATGTCAGTATGGTCACGTAGCTATAAGAGATTCCATGGCACTTTTTCCCAAAGAGGAGAAGCAAATTCTTCTGGTATCCTGGCCATCATGCGTTCCTCAACCAACATTAAACAGGTTAACTGGTCATCATTCATCTCAGGGACCTTACTGTGCGAATTAGCTGCTTGCATTTACCTACTACATAACAAGAGATGCACTTCAAAAGCAATTGATTGGCCATGCAGTGCTTTATGAGGTCATGAAGACATAAACAATGCTAAACAAATACAAGTTTTGTTTTCTTTAATGAACTAGATCATTATGCCTTCCTCCCAATGTAGCTTGCATTGTAATTGATCAAAAGAAATTAATAGCCGGGTGAAACCACACAAATAGATTCCAATTTTCTTTTCAACAATTTACATTTTCAGTCAACCAAATCCCAATTTTGCCTATTCAAGCAAGTTATTTAATCAGTCACTCTGCTACAGCCGACAACCCAAGTCCAAAGTGAGGGCTATAACTATATTATTTTATCACTTTTCTACAAAAAAAAAGCCAGGCCTGTGCATTAATGATCCTCAAAATGCCTTCCTCATTTAAATTTGCTATGACCATTTAAAATTTAAATAAACCAACTGTTAATTCTAAATCACTTAACACCACAAATCTCTGAAAATTAAGTTATATTTTAACTCTGTTTTTATCCATGTCAATCAATGCCAGTCATGAAACATATTAGTTTTCAGTAAAAAGGAAGATGCGGGCTTGGGTTTCTTTGCTTGGAATGTACGGAAATGAGGGGTGATCTTATTAAGGTGTATGAAATCATGAGGAGCATAGATAGGATGAACACACATCTTTCTCCCAGGGTAGAGGGCATAGGTTTAAGGTGAAAGGGGAAAGATTTAAAAGGGACCCGAGGGGCAACTTCTTCACGCCAAGGGTGATGTGTTTACGGAATGAGCTGCCAGAAAAAGTGGCTGAGGCAGGTTCAATAACAATATTTTAAAAGCATTTGGATAAATACATGGATGAGAAGGATTAGGGGGATATGGGCCAAAGGCGGGCAATTGGGACTAGCTGGGAGGGCACCATGGTCAGCATGGACCGTTGGGCTGAAGGGCCTGTTTCCGTACTGTATTGTTCTATGACGCTATGACTCTATAACAACCGAACTAACTGCTACAAATTCCGTTACACGTTTGCAAATACCCAACTCACATAGCCATTGTGACTCACCTAAAAGGAAGCTGACCACATCAATTATTGTCTTAGGCATATAAAAATCAAGTAAATTTGTATAAGTCACAAGGTTTCATCCTTTAGCGATTAATATATAGAAGTCCAAAACAGAACACCCTGAAATAATAAATTTAACATTGCCATATGTAATACACAGCCTGATCAAGTAGCTACATGAACTATCCAAACCCTTGATTAAATAAAGTTAAACCTCAAACATCGGACAAGCTTCTAAAAACTATTATTCAGCATGGAATTAGTCACATGAAGAAACTTGGAGAGAGGGCAGCACAACCCTGCCCAATCCACCCCGATCACACATCCCACCCCTCCCAGGCTCATCCTTTCTCCCCCTTCCCCCACCCTAGGCTCACCCCATCTCATAGAACAAGGAGCAGGAGAAGGCCATTTGGCCCCTTGAACCTTCTCTGCCATTCAATAAGATCATGGCTGATCTTTTTATGGACTCAGCTCCACTTGCCCTCCCGTTCATCATAACCCTTAATTCCTTTACTGTTCAAAAATTTATCTTTGCCTTAAGAACATTCAATGATGTAGCCTCAACTGGTTCACTGGGCAGGGAATTCCACAGATTGACAACCCTTTGTGTGAAGAAGTTCCTCCTCAACTCAGTCCTATTCGGAGAGGAATTTCCCAGATTTTTTTTTCCCCATATTGGCCCTGGGGTTTTCACTCTGGGTTTTCGCCTCTCCCTGGAGATCACATGGTCTGGAATGGGGGGTAGGGGTGAGTTAATAGGTTGTGATGAACAAAGCATCGTAGCTGTGAGGGACAGCTCGGTGGATAGGATATTAGTATGTAGATAGGCTGGAAAATTGGGCGGGGATCCTGGATTCAGGATTCAATCCTGGACCGGGGAGCGGCGCGGGCTTGGAGGGCCGAAGGGCCTGTTCCTGTGCTGTATTGTTCTTTGTTCTTTGTTTTTCCCGTTTTTTTGAGGCCATGCCCTCTAGTTCTGGTTTCACCCGCCAGTGGAAACAACCTCCATGTCTCTATCTTATCTATTCCCTTCATTATTTTTTGCTTCCATAAGATGCCCCCTGACACCCCCCTCCCCATCACCCAAACCTCTCTCACGATCACCGTAAGCGCCCCCCTGGATCACCCTAACACTCCCCCCCCCCCCCCCCGGGATCACCCTAACCGCCCCCCCCCCGGGATCACCCTAACCGCGCCCCCCCCCCCCGGATCACCCTAACCGCCCCCCCCCCGGATCACCCTAACCGCCCCCCCCCCGGGATCACCCTAACCCCCCCCCCCTCCCCCTCCCCCCGGGATCACCCTAAACCCCCCCCCCTCCCCCGGGATCACCCTAACCCCCCCCCCCCCCCCCCGGGATCACCCTAACCGCCCCCCCCCCCCCACCACCACCCCGGATCACCCTAACCTCCCCGCTTCCGGATTCACCCTAACCCCACCAACCACCCTAACCTAACCTCCCCCCCAACCACCCTAACCTAACCTCCCCCCCAACCACCCTAACCTAACCTCACCTCCCCCCCCAACCACCCTAACCTAACCTCCCCCCCAACCACCCTAACCTAACCTCCCCCCCCAACCACCCTAACCTAACCTCACCTTCCCCCCCCAACCACCCTAACCTCACCTTCCCCCCCCCCAACCACCCTAACCTAACCTCACCTTCCCCCCCCAACCACCCTAACCTAACCTCACCTTCCCCCCCCCCAACCACCCTAACCTAACCTCACCTTCCCCCCCCCAACCACCCTAACCTAACCTCCCCCCCAACCACCCTAACCTAACCTCCCCCCCAACCACCCTAACCTAACCTCCCCCCCAACCACCCTAACCTAACCTAACCTCCCCCCCAACAACCCTAACCTAACCTAACCTCCCCCCCCAACCACCCGAACCTAACCTCCCCCCCCAACCACCCGAACCTAACCTCCCCCCCCCAACCACCCGAACCTAACCTCCCCCCCCAACCACCCGAACCTAACCTCCCCCCCCAACCACCCGAACCTAACCTCCCCCCTCAACCACCCGAACCTAACCTCCCCCCCCAACCACCCGAACCTAACCTCCCCCCCAACCACCCGAACCTAACCTCCCCCCTCAACCACCCGAACCTAACCTCACCCCCCAACCACCCCCACCCGAACCTAACCTCCCCCCCCAACCACCCGAACCTAACCTCCCCCCCCAACCACCCGAACCTAACCTCCCCCCCCCCAACCACCCTAACCTAACCTCCCCCCAACCACCCTAACCTAACCTTCCCCCCCCCAACCACCCGAACCTAACCTTCCCCCCCCCAACCTAACCTTCCCCCCCCCAACACCCGAACCTAACCTCCCCCCAACCACCCTAACCTAACCTCCCCCCCAACCACCCTAACCTAACCTCCCCCCCCCCAACCACCCCAACCTAACCTCCCCCCCCCAACACCCTAACCTAACCTTCCCCCCCCCAACCACCCGAACCTAACCTCCCCCCCCACAACCACCCTAACCTAACCTCCCCCCCAACCACCCTAACCTAACCTCCCCCCCCAACCACCCTAACCTAACCTCCCCCCCAACCACCCTAACCTAACCTCCCCCCCCAACCACCCTAACCTAACCTCCCCCCCCAACCACCCTAACCTAACCTCCCCCCCCAACCACCCCAACCTAACCTCCCCCCCCAACCACCCGAACCTAACCTTCCCCCCCCCAACCACCCGAACCTAACCTTCCCCCCCCCAACCACCCGAACCTAACCTTCCCCCCCCAACCACCCTAACCTAACCTTCCCCCCCCCAACCACCCGAACCTAACCTCCCCCCCCCCAACCACCCTAACCTAACCTCCCCCCCAACCACCCTAACCTAACCTCCCCCCCCCCAACCCCCCAACCTACCTCCCCCCCCCCAACCACCCCAACCTAACCTCCCCCCCCCCAACCACCCTAACCTAACCTTCCCCCCCCCAACCACCCGAACCTAACCTCCCCCCCCCCCAACCACCCTAACCTAACCTCCCCCCAACCACCCTAACCTAACCTTCCCCCCCCCAACCACCCGAACCTAACCTTCCCCCCCCCAACCTAACCTTCCCCCCCCAACCACCCGAACCTAACCTCCCCCCCAACCACCCTAACCTAACCTCCCCCCCCCCAACCACCCCAACCTAACCTCCCCCCCCAACCACCCTAACCTAACCTTCCCCCCCCCAACCACCCGAACCTAACCTCCCCCCCCCCAACCACCCTAACCTAACCTTCCCCCCCCCCAACCACCCGAACCTAACCTCCCCCCCCCCAACCACCCTAACCTAACCTCCCCCCCCCCAACCACCCTAACCTAACCTCCCCCCCAACCACCCTAACCTAACCTCCCCCCCCAACCACCCGAACCTAACCTCCCCCCCCCCCAACCACCCTAACATCACCCTCACCCCACTCACTCGCCGCCCGGGTGATCCGTGGCGGTGCTGCCGATCCCTGGGTCTCTCTCACTCACCCATCCCGCCACTCCTCCTGCTCTCGGTGCCGGTGGTGTTGTTGTTGTTTTCCGGTCCCGGTGTTGTTGTTGTTTTCGGCCGCTCCGCTTCTCTCGAACCGACTCCGCCGCTAAAATGGCGCCGGACGGAAGCCGGGCGCTGCGCGCGGTTGCGCCGAAGTCGAAACGGCGGCTTTTCAAAGTTCAGCAAGACTGAGGGAGCAGACTGAGGGGGCAGAGTGTGGGGGCAGAATAAGGGGGGCAGAGTGAGGGGGGCAGAGTGAGGGGGGCAGGGTGAGGGGACAGGGTGAGGGGGGCAGAGTGAGGGGGCAGAGCGAGGGGGCAGAGTGAGGGGGGCAGGGTGAGGGGACAGGGTGAGGGGGGCAGAGTGAGGGGGCAGAGTGAGGGGGGCAGAGCGTGAGGGCAGAATAAGGGGGGCAGAGTGAGGGGGCAGAGTGAGGGGGGCAGAGCGTGGGGGCAGAATAAGGGGGCAGAGTGAGGGGGGCAGAGCGAGGAGGCAGAGTGAGGGGGGCAGGTGAGGGGACAGGGTGAGCGGGGCAGAGCGAGGGGACGGAGCGAGGGGGCGGAGCGTGGGGGCGGAGCGTGGGGGCGGAGCGAGGGGGCGGAGCGTGGGGGCGGAGCGAGGGGGCGGAGCGTGGGGCGGAGCGAGGGGGCGGAGCGAGGGGGCAGAGCGTGGGGGCAGGGTGAGGGAGCAGGGTGAGGGGGGCAGGGTGAGGGGGGCAGGGTGAGGGGGGCAGGGTGAGGGGACAGGGTGAGGGAGCAGAGTGAGGGGGGCAGAGCGTGGGGGCAGAGTGAGGGAGCAGAGTGAGGGGGGCAGAGCGAGGGGGGCAGAGCGAGGGGGGCAGAGTGAGGGGCAGAGTGAGGGGGGCAGAGTGAGGGAGCAGCGCGTGGGGGACAGAGTGTGGGGGGCAGAGCGAGGGGGGCAGTGCGAGGGGGGCAGAGCGAGGGGGCAGAGCGAGGGGGCAGTGTGTGGGGGCAGAGCGAGGGGGCAGTGTGTGGGGGCAGAGCGAGGGGGCAGAGCGAGGGGGGCAGAGCGAGGGGGACAGAGCGAGGGGGGCAGAGCGAGGGGGCAGAGCGAGGGGGCAGAGCGTGGGGGCAGAGCGAGGGGGCAGAGCGTGGGGGCAGAGCGAGGGGGCAGAGCGAGGGGGCAGAGCGAGGGGGGAGAGCGAGGGGGGCAGAGCGAGGGGGGCAGAGCGAGGGGGCAGAGTGAGAGGGCAGAGCGAGCGGTGCAGAGCGAGGGGGGCGGAGCGAGGGGGCAGAGCGAGGGGACAGAGCGAGGGGGCAGAGCGTGGGGGCAGAGCATGGGGGCAGAGCGAGGGGGCAGAGCGAGGGGGCAGAGCGTGGGGGCAGAGTGAGGGAGCAGAGTGAGGGAGCAGAGTGAGGGGGGCAGAGCGAGGGGGCAGAGCGAGGGAGCAGCGCATGGGGGACAGAGTGTGGGGGGCAGAGCGAGGGGGCAGAGCATTGGGGGCAGAGTGAGGGAGCAGAGTGAGGGAGCAAAGTGAGGGGGGCAGAGCGAGGGGGGCAGAGCGAGGGAGCAGAGCAAGGGAGCAGCGCGTGGGGGACAGAGTGTGGGAGGCAGAGCGAGGGGGGCAGAGCGAGGGGGCAGAGCGAGGGGGCAGGTGTGGGGGCAGAGCGAGGGAGGCAGAGGGAGGTGGGCAGAGCGAGGGGGCAGAGCAGGGGGGCAGAGTGAGGGGGGCAGAGCGAGGGGGCAGAACGAGCGGGCAGAGTGAGGGGGCAGAGCGAGGGGGCAAAGCGAGGGGGGCACAGTGAGGGGGGCAGAGCGAGGGGGAGCAGAGCGGGGGCAGAGCGTGGGGGCAGAGGAGGGGCGAGCGAGGGAGCAGAGCGAGGGAGCAGAGCGAGGGAGCAGCGCGTGGGGGGCAGAGCGAGGGG